>NC_140568.1:40745165-41025165 GCF_057381845.1 Rhamphochromis longiceps | reverse complement strand
GCAAAAAACTTAAACAAAAGTGGAAGCGAGTTCAAGAACAGCACATCAGTTTCTTATACTACAATCCAAGCAAACATATTAAAAATAAGTCTGATTTTGCCAGAAAACCCTAAGCAAGTTAGCAAAGGCTGTACATTGAAGTATGGAGAACTCACTAAGAATTTGGGGGTTGGCGAGGTAATTTCAGGCTTAAGTCTGGGATTTAATTGCTGTTTCAAGAGCAAATTATGTTTGTGATGAGAGAACAGTATGTAGAACAGCAATTGAAGTAAAAGAAAATTATATTTGTATATAATAAGGAGTAAGACTTAAATCTTCCACAGAAAGAACTGATGCGTGTTTCAGGCTCTGATCTTGCAGCTTGTTGTGCTGATGCGTCAGCTGTAAACAGATTTTGTGTGGAGATCCAGAGGGAGATGGAAACATCCTGTCAGCCCTTGGCTCGCTAAGTCAGGAGCCATGTTCTGGATGACGCTCCGACTGAAAAAACAAGAGCTCAGATCAGTCAGAGCGAAGCAGAATGTGAGAGATACAGAGGAGGACTGAAGGCATCTGGTGGGTATCATGACGCTGTGTCACATCAAGTATTCTGCAGTGCCTGAACTGGAGTGGAACATGTCCTGGAGGACAGATACTCGCCTGCTTAGACTATGAAGAGTACGAAGAAAACCACAGACACAGATAACTTTATTTTAGCCCATTTTCAAACTTCAACAGGGCTCTGTTATCATTTTAATTATGAAAAAACTGTTACTTTTTGTTTGCTCTTTTAAAAAAAAAAAAAGAAAAACACAACACACTTCATCCCTGTACAGTTGATTAATACACGTACTGTGTGATACTCAGTTTTTCACAGTTTAGGTCATCATTTAACAATTGCACCTTACATTTTCTTAACAGAGGCACTGAACTGGTGATACTTTTTTATCCGCTTATTAACTACTTGTTGTTGTTATCAGCTTTATAAAGGAGCAAATTCTCTTCTTTGTGTCCCTGTTAAATGAAGAAAATAATTTCAAATCCTTCTTTGCACATAGAAAGTCCTGAATGTTTAAGCCCTGTCACATTTTAAAGTACTCACCACATCATACTATTCCAAAAGGACATTTTGGTCCGAGACTGCAGGCTTACATGTGGTGCCTAGAGTTTCTAAAATTAGAAAGAGAGGCAGAGACTTCAGTTATCAGACTCCTCTCCTGTGAACCGGCTTCCAGTTTGGGGTCAGAATTTCCTTTCTTGTGTAGCTTACAGTTAGCCTGGTTCTTCCTGAACTATCCCATATGGGTGCATAAATAGCTTGAGACTGCCAGGGAAGTTCCCATGAAGCACTGAGCACTTTTCCTCTATTCCCCTCTTTTCATATATTTACATGTGTGTCATAAATATTTTGGTTTTCTTTCCTCTAGTTTTTGTTTTGTCTTTGGTCTCTTTATGCTCCTTTTTCTCTTCTCTTTCCCTTTATTGCCAAACCTGCCCCTGTCCTTCCCCGAGCCTGGTTCTTACAGAGGTCTCTCCTGTTAAAAGGAATCTGATTTTTAGGGTTTTCTCTCTAACATTATAGGTTTTTGCTATTGCTAGATTATTGCCATATAAATGAGATTGAGCTGGACATACTGTGTACATGTATATAAATTGCAGACTGGCTTTTCAAGTTTCAGTTTCCAGGCTGAGAAATCCACACCTTTAATTTTGATAATGGAAACAGATTTTCAGTTGCTGGTTATTCTGACGTTACTGTGTGACCCACTGAATTCCTCATCTGTCCTGGACTTCGCCTCGTCAGTGCTTCAGTGTCTGTTACCTGACCTTGGCAGGTGCACCTGCTGTAAGCTGATCCGTCGCCCCGAAGTGGAGATCAATGTGGATCTCCACATCAAAGTGGACGACTTACACCGAAAGCCTGTTTGTCTTATTGAACGATGCCATTAAACGGCCAGTGAGAGGAGGAGGATGGAGAGAGGCAGCGTTTGAGTGTGGAGTCATGTGTCCGTCCTTTCACTGAGGTTTAAATAGCGTCATGTTCACAGTTTAATGTAGTCAAAATGGAAGCAACTAACTCAGCTGTGACCCCAGTGGCACCAACAAACAAACAAATTCGGACCACTTTAAAGTTTCCTTATGTTGTAAGTAGATACAATTTTGGAACTTCATCAAAAATCTTTTTCCTCATCCTGTAATGTTCCTGTAGAAACATCAAATTTAAGGTGAATCTCATCTGCTGTGGAGTTGAGCTTTATGAATAACCTGACCTCCAGTGGTGGGTGTGTCATCCCCCTCATCACCGGACTCCACTGCAGTGTCAGTGGGAGTCAGGAGATCCTCAGTGTTCTTTCCACCACCCGACTATATCCTCAGTTGAAGTCAGCAATGCCCCGTCCACTCTCTACACAATGAATCTGAGTTTGCTCAGCTGTAGACTGTAAAATATTTTTCTTATCAGTTTTGTGGTTAACATAACAAAATCTGAAGCTGCCTTTTTTATGTCAGCGCTTGACAATTAAGTCAACTCAGTGAGATACAACTGAGGGCTCCAGCTGTGAGAAACAAATATGAGGACTCTCCATCTGTGTCGTATTAGTACCTTAGTGCCTCTGGTGAGTTCCATTTACACACTGGGTCATTAGTTAGAGAGATCTGTCACTGCCAACTGATGTGTAGCAAGCAGTGTTACTGTAAGTAAGAAGTGTGGTTTAGCTCTAAGAATAACCATTTTCCTGAACCCAACTATAGGTTTTAGTGCTTAAACCTAATTAAACCAAATGTCATAGACAGTAAAAACTAAATTAACAAAATCTACAAATTCCAAAACATAAAGGTATCAGTGGGGCACAAACCTGCACCTTATGCCAACATCACCCCGTCTGTCTAACGTGGAACATGTAAGTAAAACTAGACTGTTATCTCTCAGCAGCGAGGCAAGAACACTAAATGAGGCCTTGAATTAGTTTATACACCGAAATGTTAGCTCTATGACAAACAATAATAACAATGTTTTGCAATATTCCTTAAAAAAACAAACAACACCCCCCACTAATGAGTTAGAAGCATGGTTTTAAGAAGCATACGAGCATGATCGGAGCCTATTTTGGTGTATCAAAGTCTATAAGCAATTTACAACTTTAAACTCAACATCTGTTCTCTGGCCTGAAACAGCCTAATAAAAGACACAGTTTGTCACTGTGCTGTCACTGTTCCAGCTTTGACCCTAAAATCTTCACTTTTTGCTGCTCGGAGCAGAGGCTTCCTCAGGGAGCGGCTGCATGCTGAAAGAAAGAAGCACTGCAAGACCGCAGGAGCAGGAGAAAAGATGAAAAATAACCTCTAACATCTCAACTCCATTAATATTACACGCTCGTGTCTGTACAATACAGTGGAATCTCAGCCTGCTTTATCCTCTAAATAATTCACGCAATAAAATCTTTTCTCTCTATAAAGCCCTTAAACTTGTCTCTTCTTGGTGCCGCTCCAAGTGTAGGATGGGAAAAAAAAGACCGTGGCAGACTGCGAACAAAGAGTAACCCAGAAGAAACAAAAACTTATATTTATTTGGAACAAAGACATATTCCAAATCTGAGCTTTGTTGCTTCCTTGCTGACTGAATACAAATATCTTTTTGATATATCTTTAGAAAAGTCAGAAAGTATGGAATTGTTTATCTATATCTATTTTGGAGGAATTTTAATCCTGTTGGGTCATTTTAAAAATAAAAACAAAAAACTCTTCAGTCAACAAATTTTAATTTTTCTCTATGGTAAGTCACATTTTATAATTATGTTGCCTGTTTAAAAACAAAAAAGGTGTGAAAGTCTTATGGACATTAAAATCACTTTCAGATTAGAAAACAAACATTTTCTGCAACATAAACTAAACATCTGTCAGTTTTTGTGAAACTGTAGCTCCATAAATATTCCTTGGACACAAGATCACATAAGACGAACAAGTTCAGCTCTAATGTTGGTGTTTTGTCCCTTGAAGAGCGAATATGAAGAGCAAACTAAGGGAATTAGATTTGATACAGACATAAATTTATTCAATTTAAGCTGTTAAAGATTTTGTGTTACAGTCTAGGCATAAAAACTGCAGCTATTTCATCAGACAATGGATGATGTTTGGATCAAAATCAGTACTCTTTGTTGCCATAAGAAACAAAACTGACACTCTTCTTTTTGTTTTTAGTTGTCTCATAGCCAAGTTATCCCTTATTAACAACTGTACACTTTTTTCTACATTTAACAAAGAAATTTGTATTAAGAGCTAAAGTTTAGCTTTAGTAGGGGCCTGATTGCTTTAAGTGACAGATGGAATCTGACTAAGGCAGCTGTAAACATCTGTTAGACTTCACTTCAGCTTCAGCTGCACAGATGCAGCCTGCTAGCAAAGCCTATGTTAGCTAATTAATTAGCTTTCCACCCAATTTAAATATGGCTTCCAAGTCCAGAAAAGTCAAGAGACCAGTGGGTGATAAAACGGAGAGTCTATGCTGTTAACTAACACAAAATATTAACATAATTTAGGGTAAAACACCTTCACAGTTCAGATCTGTTCACATGTTTTGACCAAAGATTACTGGTGACTTTTAAGCTTTAAGCTGCTGGCTTTAAAACTGAAAAAACATGCTCAGTATCCTATAATTATATATAATTATATATAATTATATATAATTATATATAATTATATGTATATATATTTGTGTATTTCACACAGTTTTATATATGTTACGAAAATTAGTGAGTTTAGAACAAATCTTTTTACAAAGGTAATTTGTAAAAAGGTATATTTTCATATACTGGAAAATGTTCAACGTATTCTAAGAAGAGGGAAAGTAGATTATTACAATTCTTTCTATTTCCCCCCTGAATCTACCTGGATTTTACCTGTTTCTGCAGCGCGCTGTTGTGACGCACGTCGCGTCCTCTCTCGGGTCAGCATCGGAAATATGTGCTGCTACACAGACAGGATGAGACCGGATCCAGTGTGCACAGCATACACCTGCAGTTACTTAGAAGCGGACACGACCCTTTCTCCTCCTCTCTCGTCCTTGAGATCAGCCGCTTTTTGAAGATTTTGTTGGGACCAAAGCCAAGAGAAAATCTGGGGACCTGAAACTCGCCCTGGGAATATTTCCAGTCAGATTTCGGGATTTTTGAGTTCATGAGCGCTTTTGTACCTCCAACTTGCAACACAGCCAGTCATGAAAAAGTAAAAGAAGAAAGTGTGAGAAGACAGCTCCTCGATGAAAAAGAGCTGTATTGTTTTTCAGAATTGCGTTTTTACGCATATGCATCTCAAACCTGGAGTGAAACACAGGCTGTGAAATTACAGAAAATATTTGAAGATTCGTCTTTCTCTAACTGAAACACAGATTTCTACTAATGGTTGTCATGGGACACACCAGCGCGCGGATGTGAATAAAGATAAACTCACAGATTTACAGATTGGGTAACATCCAGCTTAAACGCGACTTTACTTTCCCGTCACCTCTGGTCACAAAACGGGACATTCTGAAGCGAAGGTGTCGTGGTTAACGCCATGAGACCATCCAAATACTAATGTGATGGGTAAGATTACCACTTAATGCACACATCGCCTGTTACGCGCGTTAATAAATCAAACACCATCTAGCCACGCATTTTCTTCCTCTTATCAGGTCTCCAAAAACGCTTCCCACTGTGGGGGCATGAAAAAGTCGTTTTAAATCAATTGTAGGGTCTTAGTTATTTTTTTCCTCCAAATTTGTGGATAACTTTGTATTTTTATTTAGAACATAAGAATCTGCAAACGCAGCTCAGATGATGAACGGACGGAATGAAAGAGTGTTTAATGAAGAGAACCTGATGTGCGTTGAACCGCAGCTTGTACGCAAAATAATTCAATTCAATTCAGTTCAATTCAGTATTATTTATAGAGCACCAAATCACAACAGCATTCCCATAAAGGCGCTTTGTATGGTAAGGTAGACCCTACAATAATTATTCTAATGCTGGGTAATAATTGGATCATTAACTTCACTGTATTTACTGGATTATCTCCACATTGTAGGAACAGAAAGTCAGTCATTACTTATGTTTTATAAAAACATGTTAGATTCATGATCCTACTCAGTTTTTTTTTATGAAAAGATGAGAAATCAGATTCATTCATTTTGCCTCTGTTTTCCTAGTTGAAATCATACATTTAACTACAAATTTACTTCTTTTTTTTTCAAATAAGAAGCTCTAAACATTTCCTTGGTTGTTTAACAAAAGTTTTAATCGTCTGAATGTAATCTAATCAAATGGTTTAAAAAATGGGTATATTTTCATAATTTTCTGGCTCAGACTCTATATGATGTTTGTGCATTTGAATCACACACTGTGATAGAATTTGAGTGGAAACTAACTGAAAGGGTTGAAGGAGAAAACCAGGTTTAATAGAACGGTCTCTTTATAACATAACTAGCACTGCATTAGTGCATTTTTCAGCACCTTTTCCACCTTCCTGCTCTCTTTAACACAAGCCAGTTACTCAACAAATTACGGCTCTGTCGAAGAAGCCACAGATGTTGGATAAACTGACAATAATTGTTATTATTGTAAATTTAACTTTTGCTTTTTGTTTTTTAATTGGTTCTGTCGACAGTAAGAAACATCTAAAAGAATCTGTTTTGACATACGAGTGAAACTTTCTGTTTTTCCTTTATCTGCTTCACAATGTGAATCTCCATCACCAATGAAGAGAAATGCAGTTTGGTGATAAAACATCAGCCTTTCCATTACAAATAAACTCGTGTAAAGAATTTTCTAAAATTAAGAAGTGCAGGAAAAAGGTTTTAGGATGTTATTGTGCTTTTCTAGAACATGTGCACAAAAATAGGTTGAAATATTTATATTTTTCTGGTTTTAAGAAAATTTCACTTCTGCAGCCCATTTCCTGGCAATAAATATTTATGAAAGCTGGGTTAATATATCAGATTTATTTTCATTTTTAAGTCTAATGAAGAAGATATGATGTGCTTAGTTGGAGTGAAGCACTCAGCAAGCACTGAAGGGTGGACTGATGGCTGTTGACCTTTGAGTGTGTGTTGTGTTTGGTCATTTGTGTATAATGCTGACTGGCTGTGTGGGTGTAAATGACTCTCCAGCCCTCAGGGGTGACAGGGTACCGTCACTATGGAAACCCAACGCAATAGCCAGTGATGAGTTGATCCTCAGCCTGCTGATGAGGGAGCTCATCAGCTCAGAGTGTGTTGTATAAAATTTCTGAGTGGCTTCAAGTTCAAATGTGTCCGACTTTGATTGTATCACAGCACGCTGACATACTGTCATCTTCAGCCTGGAGCCTTTACAGATTACAGATCATATGAAAATGATGCTGAGAGTGCAGATGGATTACGGTGACAAAATGCGTGTAGCATGAAAGTGTGGTCAAGTAGACCTATGGTAGTGCTTTTCTGTGATGTGTAAGTAACAGAGAGAGTTTAATTCATGTATTAGTATTTGGTTGCTATAAATTATGATCCATAGGGTTTTTAATTTTGGTTTAAATGGCTGTGACAGGCCTTTATCAGAAGAAACGTACATGTAGTGAATGTGTGTGTGAATGGGTGGATGACAGGTTGTGTAAAGCGCTTTGGGGTCCTTAGGGACTAGAAAAGCGCTATACAAATACAGGCCATTTACCATGTAAGTAGGTCAAACATAATGAATATTATATTATTCTATATTCAGTATATAATAATATTTATTATTTACTGGGAACTGCTCAACTTTTAGCTCCTTAAATTATTTTCATACCAAAAAGTGCTCTAAAAAGATCCATAAAGCAGACTTGTCACATCCTAGTTTTCTAAACCTAAGTTTGGACTCAACCTTGCATTTATTTATTTTTAATTCTAGAAAGTACCTTTGTATTTGTATGTTTCTCCTGTTTGTCCAGTATCATGCAATCTTACAGATCCACAGAACATTTATGACATCTGGTAGCTTCTAGGTGGATTACCTCCACTCTCTGATGATGAAGTGAAAACCTGTGGTTCTTCGAAAACCTGCATCAGGTTGGCTTTAAATATGGCACAATCCCTGTAGACACCCAAAGAAAATGACAAACATGGTGCACTAAAAGTACTTTTAGAAGTACATTTTCCCAAACACTTACATTTACTGAAATTTACTTGAGTAGGGTTAGGGGTTGGCACTTCTTCATGCAGTCATGTTTTATAGAGTCTTGCTAATGACCTACTAATTGTATTCAGGTGTGTTGCAACACTCTCAGGACACTGGCCCCTGAGGACTGGAGTTCGAGACTCCTGCGTATGCAAGCTGTATGCTAGCTTTTACCTGTGGTAAAAAAATAATTGTACTTTTAATCCAATTGCCTGACAATTATAAGGCTTTTTGTGAGGCACAAACAGCATGTTCACCAGTTTTGATGTGTTAAAGTCTAGCACTTTATTAATCTGTCGCCTAACACTTATGGTAAACATTCCAGTACTAGACTAGCATAATTTCCACTTTGTTGAGTACTCAAAGTACTTGCTGCAAAAAACAAAAAACTGCTGAGCAATGGACGATGATTAAAAACTCATATTCTGGTTCCACCAATGAGGAAGTTTTTTCTCCCTGATGAAGCTTTGGACAGTTTCAGGGAATTTGTATTGTATTAAGATTTTAGCTTTATGTTAGTTACATCTCCTTTCATGTTACTGTCTGCATCTGCCTGCTGGCATTTTAGTGTCTGTCATGATTTATTTTGTAAATCATCAAGAAAACTCAAAGTCATGATGCAACATTGGACTGACTGACTGCAGTCATTCAATTGCCTGCAAGGGGAACTTGTCAGATTTCCTTCTGCTGACGCATTAAATGGTTGACGAACATTTGCTAGTGTCTCAATAGTGTTTTAATTTTTCTTTCAGTTCACTAATACACATGTAATTCTGCTTTGGGACCATACATATATTAAATATGAATGAAAAGCAAATGATACAATGTAATGATGTAATGTTTCTGTTTTTCTCTTATATCGTTTGAAGGAGACAAACTAGATTAGGTGTAACCTTTTTCCAATTTCTAATCTGAAAACAGTTTAGTGCATGTTTGTGCGCCAATGGATGCTTTATTGTTTAATTCTCAGGTTGTTTTAAGTGCATTTAGCTGAATGCCTTCAAGTAACAGGCGCCAAATGTTTAATGGACAGTTAGCCTGTAAAATACTGACAAGTGAGGCTTGTTTAGATTTTTTTTAACCTTCACAACGTGTCTGAGAAGCCCAGTTGACCTGAACAGAAAGAAATTATACAATTTCTTTTAGTTTTGATGCATTCTCAATCATCCAGGAAAGTAAA
Source organism: Rhamphochromis longiceps (assembly GCF_057381845.1). Taxonomy (NCBI): domain Eukaryota; kingdom Metazoa; phylum Chordata; class Actinopteri; order Cichliformes; family Cichlidae; genus Rhamphochromis; species Rhamphochromis longiceps. The sequence continues at coordinate 41,015,844 of NC_140568.1, read as the reverse complement.
TCTACAAAAGTTGATTCTGTTCATCTGGACGTAGCGTTTTGTGGGAGAAATGTTTCGTCACTCATCCAAGTCACTTCTTCAGTCTCAGCTGACTGCAGGTTTCCCCAATCTTATAAACAGTAGATGTGCATGATGACTGAAACCAGCCCACTGAAGGAACAATGGGCTGGGAGGTCAGTTCCTTCATCATAATTATGCAAATTCTCATTCTCATTCCCACAAAACGCTACGTCCAGATGAACAGAATCAACTTTTGGAGAAATTTCTATTAGAAACGTATACATTTGTACACCTCCTGATTATTGTTTTTTATTAATCCAGACACGATGAAAGGTATGACTAAATGTCCACTTCAGAGTGTGACACAGTGGAACTCAACTTGACAATATCTCTTACGTGATTTCAATGCCAATGTGAAAACTCTGAGAAGAGCTGTTTCAGTGGGAAATCCAGATTAAAATGTCTCGAGGATGCTTGATTATGGTTTGCCATGTTAAACTGAGCTCTCCTTAAAGTCTGGATCAAGTGGGAAATGCATTTTCTTCCTTGGACCTCTCGATTGTTGGCTGGCTTTGCACTTGGCTTACTGTGACTACATTTTCTGACCAATTAGATTACTGACAAAAATGAAGTATTAGAATCAATAAGCAGTATTTTCTGTAATGGCTGCTGGCAAGAGTTCAAACATTTTAGAGCTTCACGGCAGAGCCATAAAGTATAGTTGTAAAAATGTAACAGCAACATCATTATCTTTCCTACAGCCTCCCCACCCACCATCTGCATCCCTTTTTCCTTATATATCATCATCATCTCTTTTAATTTTCCTTCCCCGTCACTATGCTCTCTCCCCCATAACATGATTTTCCTCATTACCTTCTTTTTCTCTGACCTTCTTCATCTTTGTGTATCCTTCACCCTGCTTCTTTCCCCTCCTCTCATTATCTTCTTTCCATCTGTTCTTTTGCACCTCCTGGCTGACCTGTCCCTCTCTCTCTTCTTCCTTCTCTTGCTCCATTTCCAACCCAATCTCTTCTCTAATAAGCGTTTCCTGCATAGAAACCCTCACTTTCTCCCAAAAGAGCTTTTGGGCAAAGCCAAAGGGAAACTGCCAGCGTTGTAATAAGTTTAGGTTTTTAAATGAGTTATTTTAATGAGGGTTTCAGTTACTCAACCATAACAAACATTCCTGTTTACAGAGAATTGAAAAAATCCACAGACTTCTATCAAATAACATAACAAAGACTCATTGCAGACTCATTACTCTTATGCTGGCTAATTGTCCTTACGCAGGTCAGTCACCAGCCAAATCCCAGTGTGAGTCAGGAAAACCCTGCTAATATTCCCTCGGTGGTCTCCTTCTCCCTTTTCCATTCTCTTCTGAGAAAAGTTTAAAATAATTTTAAACTTAAGACCTTCTCTCAATCTGGATTTTGATTGAGTTTCCTTTAAACCAATCATACATACGTTGCTTCCGTGTTTGACCATTTAACCAGGTTCAATCACTGATCTGGGTTTGCACCCCAAACCCAGATAAACTGCCAAAAATGGCTGTCCGGATGAATAGTTACTGGTTTCTCAGTCATGTGTGAAGTCCTTTAAACTACTCGAACCAAAAAATAAACTCTGACTCATTGCTTTGATTGCAGGGTGTTGATGGAGAGGATTTCGGATGTCAGCCGGGACAGTGGTCATCGCAGGAGGAATTTTGGCTACAGTCATCTTACTGACGATCGTCGCTGTGCTGTGTTTATGTAGGTTGCAGGTATGATTGTCTCACTGTTCATTACACATCTAAAGTTTAACAGAATGCAAAATGCACCTCAGCACCGTATTCATGAAAACAAGAAACTTGACAAATGTTCACACATGATGTGTGCAGTGCAAAAAGCTGGGAGTAATTTGCTGCCCCAGACAGTTTTCCTAATTATCAAAGTAGTCCAAGTGGAACATTTCTGTGTTTACTTTTGGCCAGACTGGATTTGTGTAACAATCTTGCTTTTCTTTTTAGAAATTTACAGCTGACATCCAAATAGTGCAACACAACCTGCCGAGACAGAGCATACACACTAATAACAAATAACCCATGTTGAAATAATCCTCAACTGTAAGACCTTTAAAACCGGATGGGACTTTTTCTGAGACTTTCAGAAACTCACATCCACATGTTTTCTTCTTGAGTGAGTCCTAGCAGTTAGCATGTAAGATTGCAACTGTAGTTTTAGGAGTGATGGATGCTTTTTGTAATCATCATCATCATCAACTTTATTTATAAAGCATTTTAAAACAACCACAGCTGACACAAAGTGCTGTACATTGGAACTGTAAAATAAAATTACATGAGATATAAATAAAACACAGATAAAAGAAGAGTGAAATCATTAATTAAATAACTACTTCAATTAAAAGAGAAACTAAGTCTCACTGAGGTTAAAAGCCAAAGAATAAAAGTGGGTTTTAAGACGTGATTTAAAAGTGGACAGTGAAGGGGCCTATCTAACATGCAGTGCAAATTATTCCATAATTTTGGAGCCACAATAGAGAAGGCCCTGTCCCCTATGAGATTCCTCCTGGATCTCGGTACCTCTGGGAGCAGCTGGTCAGCTGACCTGAGAGACCGACAGGGTATGTGGGGATGAAGAAGCTCAGAGGGGTAAGGCGGGGCAAGACTGTGAAGGCATTTAAAAACAAACATAAGAATTTTAAAATGAACTCTAAAAGACACAGGCAGCCAGTGCAGAGAGGCTAGCATGGGGGTTATATGCTCTCTTTTTCGAGTTCCTGTTAGGAGTCGTGCAGCTGCATTTTGAACCAGCTGCAGATGTGAGAGCAATGACTGACTGACCCCCACATAAAGTGAGTTACAGTAGTCCAGGCGGGAAGAAATAAAAGCACGGATCACTGTTTCAAGGTGCTGCCTCGAAAGAAAAGATTTTACTCTTGCCAGTCGCCTTAAATGATAAAAACTGGACTTCACCACTGCTCTGATTTGGTTGTCCAATTTAAAATCACTGTCCAACTTAAAACCAAGGTCAGTAACAACAGATTTAAAATAGACTTCCAGGGATCCTAAAACAACAGTGGAGGACTCACAGGGACCACTGGGTCCAAACACCAACACTTCTGTTTTCTTTTCATTAAAATTTAAAAAGTTTAGAGCCAACCAAGTTTTAATGTCATCTAGACATGTCAAGAGAGGTTTTATGGAGATGCCATCCTTGTGTTTTAGTGGCAAATAAATTTGGCAGTCATCAGCATAACAATGAAATGAGATCCCATGCCTTCTAAGGATATAACCCAGAGACAATAGATACAGTGAAAAGAGCAGTGGCCCTAAAATTGAGACCTGTGGGACGCCACATGACAGAGGAGCAGAAGACTGACAGAGAAAGTTCTATCTGACAAATAAGACCTAAACCAATTAAGTGCAGTGCCACCAATACCCACTACATCATGTAATCGAGAAATTAGAATATTGTGGTCTACGGTGTCAGAGGCAGCAGTTCGGTCAAGCAAGACAAGAACAACATGGTTACCAGAATCACATGCCAGAAGGATGTCATTAAAAACTCTTAATAATGCAGATTCTGTGCTGTGAAGGGTTTTAAAACCTGATTGCAAAACCTCAAAGATTCCATTTTCATCTAGAAAATCTTTCAGTTGACTAAAAACAATTTTCTCTAAAACCTTGGAGACTAAAGGCAGCTTGGAAATAGGCCTATAGTTTGCTAAAACTGTGTGATCAAGGCCAGGTTTCTTAAGCAGTGGCTGTACTACTGCATGTTTGAAATTTGCAGGAACCATACCAGAAGACAGACTGCTGTTAATAATGTCAAGGACATACTGTTGTATACTAGGAAAAAAATTCTTTAAAGAATTGTGGAGGGACAGGATCCCGTGGGGAACCTGTGGGCTTAATATGGCGAACCACATCCTCTAAAGTGGAGAGCGTCACAAGCTCAAACTGAGTGAAAACAGCAGCGCAAGGGACAGAGACAGAAGGGTCAGAGTCAGGAGCTGTGATAAGAGCCCTGGTGGTGACAACCTTTTCAATAAAAAAGTTCAGAAAATCATTGCAAATCTCAGGAAAAAACTTCCAAACAGACATTCAAAGGAGTATTAAGAACAGTGTCAATGGTCCTAAATAACACACGTGGGTTATGAGAGTTGGAAGAAATAATATTTGCAAAATATTCCCTTTTTGCCTCTTTAACAGTGTTCTGGTAGTGATGCCAGCAGTCTTTTAGAATTTGAAATGATACATGCAGTTTATCCTTTTTCCACCTCCGTTCTGCGCGATCACCTGCCAAATATCATTTGAAAGTGATGATCTGCAAGTGCCTTTCATGCACACGGTCTCACAGAGACGCCAAGTATATGCTAGCTACTTCCTAGCTTTGAAAGCTCCTCAGCTGGCAGTTTGTTCTTCATCTTTGTGATTCTGTTTACACCTGATTTCTTCCATGTTACCAGTAGGTGGTCATAGATAGACGGTTCATTGCTTTCATGAAAATGTTAAGATTCAGACAAAGACATGCCAACTAGCTCACTACACTCGCTCGCTATCTTTCAAAGTTACACAAACCAGCTTGTTTTTCATGCCCTATATTTACTGTGGCTTATACTTATAGTTAACACGGATCCGATTGGTTGAAACATATGATTTGAAACTCTCCAAAAGTTGATTCTGTTCATCTGGACATAGCGTTTTCTCCAGATGAACAGAATCAACTTTTGGAGATTTACTTACCTGGATGATTGAGAATGCATCAAGACATTTGTTTTGAAAGTGCTCGTTATTTTCTCCTTTGGTTAACCGTTTGTCTTTTAAAATGTTTGACTCTCACCTGGTCCAGTATTACTGCTGTAAGAGGGAGGAGTCTGAGAAGGGGGAAGAGGAGGAACCTGAGCTCGCCACCATGTCGCCGTCTCGCCCCCTGGCTCTGTCGGCTCCTCCTACGCCTCCGACGCCAGAGCAATACAGTGACGAGCCCGAGATGTACCCTCCCACTTTCCTCACTGAAGCCAACGGCCCCGTCAGCTACTCACCTCCGCCTCCGCCGCCACGCAGGTGCTATCGCTCGCATGCCTTCTGCCCTTCCTGTGCCCGCTGCTCACTACCCTTCTACTTGCAGCACCCAGAGAGGCTGTGCAATGGCGGTCGCAGGATCAGCTACAGGACTGTGCAGCAGCAGGACATGGAGTTGCCCATGGACTTGGCCAGCTTCTACCAGAAGCTGAACCTCATCCGCCAGGTCACCATGAAGGAAGTAGTCACCCACAGCGTCAGCACCGACGTTTAGGAAAGCAGCACCGCTGATTTAAACGATTCGATACACATTCAATTATTTCAGCACTTTGCTGTCAGTGTTAAACTGATAAATGGCTTTTAGACCAAACGTCAGGGCAGCGATGATGGAAATTCTGCAATGCTAAATGCATCATCGAAACACACGAAGGGACTAATTTCATAAACTGCTCCTTTTATTTGCTGAATAGCTAGGTAAGTAGCTACTTAACATATCTGCTGTCAAAGGATAAACAAGAATCGACAAAAATCAACACAGATTTCATTTGTTTAAATGCACCACACCAGTGCGAACAGAGGAGGTAAGATAAGTCTGGTTGTGTGGATATTAAAGCTAATGTCAGACCAAAACCAGCAAGTATTATGTGAGTGTATCAAAGCCTGCTCTCTCTGTCCCACAGAGCTCCACTGTTGTTCCTAAAATAGTTAGATATCTCACTGTTGACCTCGGTGACTTGTTCTTTCATTAGCATGAATGCAAACATTGTAGCATACATAGGCCTAGCCCCGCACACACTGTCCCGCTGTCACAAAAAACCACTGAAGCACCAAATGTAGATTAATCTGTCACTGAAAATAGTCCCCAGCTATTGGTCTGTTAAATCCAATGACTGAGGAAATAATCTTTTCAACAGAGAGTATTTATTTGTATGTAAGCTGTTTTTCAACTCTTACACACTTAGTTTAACTTCAGGTAAAAGCTCATAACTGCACAGACACGGTCTCTTCCTTTGAAAGAGTGATCGGGTGTTGAGACCAAGCGCACGGAAAAGTTTTCACGCAGCGATTAAATAGATTCATGCCATAAGAGGCCATGTGTTCAAAAAAAATGTAATTTTTAACAAAAACATATGCGTCACACAGAGTTGAGATTGAGCACTGAAAATCAGAAACAAAAGACATGCTTTTACAAGCTGTAATCAGAACAGCGCAGTTTCATAAAAATCAAAAAGTCTACCCAGTTTTGATTTGGGCTCATATTCAAGTGTATCTCCTTGTGCACCTGTGGACTGGTTTCATCCTGGCTTCTATTGTTTTTCATGCAGTGTATGCTGGATCTCCTTCACTGTGCGAAAATGTTGATCTTAAGAGTTCATTTTATTTTGGTGGTAAAAATTCCAGTGAGGCAAATTTGGTGAATGATCGTGTTGGTGTGGAGTTTTCAATGCACTCTGCACTCTGAGCGGACACATCACGGCACATAAAACCACACCACAGACCCTCTGACTGGTCTCCCTCAGACTCCCCATGTTGAATTCATGAACTCGTGATTAATAAACTGAGCAATTCTGCCTTTGAGCAGCTTCTTGGTCATCACCAAGTGCTGATCGCCTTCTTGTGAAATTTGGGTCGGTTTTAAACAAAAGATGTTTGACCTCTGCCAAAGTTTAAGGTCACAGTGTAAATACCCAAAATGAGATTTCCGTGACATGGTCTAAAAATCGCAGCTATTCGGACGTGCCTGAGGAGGTGATTATGAATGGGAGACTGGCTAGATTGATCACACCTTGTATAAAGAGACAGAATTTAAAAAAACAGAATGTGCAGAGGAGGAGAAGAGGATGACCACAGAAAATTCCTGGATGTAGTGAAGGAGGACATGCAGAGGGTGTGTGTGACAGAAGAGGATGCTGGGATATGGTGATGATAGAGGCAGATGAGCTGCTGTGGTGACTCCTAAAGGGAGCAGCTGAAAGAAGAAGAAGAAAACGATACGTAAAACTGCATAAAAGCTCAAATAATTTCTCATACAGATTCTGGTTGACTCATATTTGTGTTCATTGGTGTAGCTGTCACACAGGGTCAACACGGGGTTGTTAGTTTTTTGTTTGCCTTCCGACATCAGAGGCTGGAGAGCCAGGCTGTGATATGTCAGTATGTGACTGTTTCAGTATTAACAGAGAAAACTAACATTATTTTAAAGGGCTTTTCTGGAGCATTCAGTGATCCAGTGACTGTGAATTATGAGGGACAACATTTATATCCTGTTAAGACATCATGCTGTAGATAAACGCTGTTCTTCAACTTAGATATTAAGTATTTAATACCTAAAAGAGAAGGAATGAATTGTACATTCAGTATTTAAGGGGAAAAGATACAGATATATGTCAAATATTCTTGATGACAGAGCAGTAGATCCAAATTATATTTTACAAATTTTACATCCATAGAGAGAAACAACTCTACAGCTCCTGGACTCATTTCTTCTTCTTTCACAAAACAACACAGATGCTGACACATTTATCGGATCGGAAACTTTGTTTCGAGCAAACTTTCACTCTAGCAACATGTATGATAAAATAGTACGCTGCTAATCAAAAAGGTTTGTTCTCATAGGCTCACAGAGAGACTGGGTGTATTTGCCTGTCTGTCAAACAGTGCACAACCTGCAGTGCTGTGATCTGAAACATATATTTGGAAATCTTTCAGCAGAAGACTTTTACTATATGATGAAAACTTATGAGACTGTATATGCCTATATGTATATCTCCAACTGCATTGCTGGAGTCTGATAAGGTAAATCTAACCAAGAGCAAGAACAGACCACACAGTTATACAACCGGAACTTACCAGCCATGCCCTCAATCATACACTGCTTCACAATTCACTCTGAACGAGACCATGATTTAAAATAAACCTCATATTATATCAAATAAATAACGGCTTGAAACTAGTAATAGAAGCTATCAATTCAGGAAAGCACTGTTCTTCACAACCAGAGCAGTTGCTACATGATGGCCATTAAGAAATATGCAGGTTTACTTAGTTTAGTGCAGCATTACTGCAATAAAAAAACTTAAAACTGGCTGTTTGTACACTGACACAGCTAAACTGACTGCACAGTAGATCTGTTCAGTTTTTGGTAAACATTAGCAAATGATCCTTCACTTTTCTAACAAGCTTCAAGCCGGATGGATGGTAGAATCACAGCCATGAAGACAAGAACAGAGAGGCACATCATCCAACTCCTGCCCCCTTTTCATAGTGTGGTCTGTGCCAGCTGGTGCTGAAGCCACCATCTTTAGTCAGTGCATTTGGTTTGTTTCTCTCCTCTGCTCGCTGTTTCACTTTGTTTGTGTGAGGTGCTTTTAGTCCTTCAATTCACTGCATCAAAAAATAAATGAACATATATGTGCAGCATCTACACATCTTTCATTACCTCATACATGGATTATTATCTCTAAGTTTAATGTCCACAGAAAAACCATGTTCCATACATTATGTATCATATGGTCATCCCATGATTTCTCCATGCAGCCTCCAGAAAGCTGAACATGCTTAGAAAAGATGTCAAGAAAGGTTATATTTTTATTTGGTCGTCCTAAGTAAAGCACTGTCCTCACAGCTCCTTCTGATCTGTGTGAGTTTGGGTCATGGATTGCTTCTGCTCATTGAGGAATGACACTATTCAGGGTAAGAGAACATATTTGTGCCACTTAAGGTGTTTTCTGAGATACAGCTGCAGGTTGCTCACTGTGATGACTGCAGAGTTTTTATCCACAGCAGTTCTTCATTTTTATTTTTTATTTTTTTTTTTTAGAAAAGATTGAAACTGTTGCTTTGGTTTTTTGTCTGCTTGATGTGTTTCAATTATCCTGTCAGTGCAGCAGATGAGGCGTTTGGGTCTGTCAAACTGGCCAGCAGGAGGCGTCAGTCACCTCTGCAGCCAAACCTTTGTTTACTGTAGCCGCTCTGTGTGTCAAGTTCATTTACTGTGTTAATAAAATGATGCAAAACTTTGGGGTGTCGGTGTAATTCCCTCCAGAAAAGGACCAAAGCAAAATGTGCATTATTTCATTGACTTGTCTACATCCAAAACAGCTTCAGAGAGGAGAGGGGGGTCTTGGAGAAGAATAAACACAATGTCCTCAGCACCACTTTCACACTTTACGTTACTCTGTATGAAAAAAATAACTACACTTACTCACATATTGTAGTTACAGTATATTAGCCCAGCTAAATTACAGACCATAGACTCAGTTTTAGGACTCTGAACTAGACTAAATTAGAATATGCCGCTCCGTCTGCTACAAATGAAACTCTTACACTTTCATGTCATTTAAATTGCAGTTTGCTTTGAGCCCTTGGTCCCAGATTTCTGTGCTGTTTTAGTGTTTGCATTTCTTATTCTTGAAGTTGTTGAGCTTGTGGTTCCTGTTTGCCTTTGTTGTTATTTTTTTACAAGATGTTTGGGTTGTGTGATATTATCTTATTTCTGTGGTCTCTGTGTTGATTTTGTTATGACAGTCTCCCTGTTTATGCCTCTCTTTGTCTCATCTTCATGCTCAGGCTTAGCTGTTTACTTCCTTACTTTTTACTTCCTGTTTTATTTTTTAAGGTTAGTTTTCTTTCGTGTCTTACATTAATTTTACATTCTGCCCTGATTGTCTTCACCTATGCTCATTTCTTTTCATCTTTGTCTCTTTGTTCTTCTGTCACGTCACAATCAGCTCTCAGTGTAAATGTAGCCCTGTTTTCCCTTTTCCTTTGTGATAAGGCATCTGATAGACGGCTCATTTTTGCTTACTGCATGTGGTTTTCTCTCATTTGCTCCTTCGTATGGCTGAACTTTAGTTTATGGTTTGGATCTTTAGCATTTTGCTAAGTAGACCAAAGATCATGGCCTTTGTTTTTATTTTGACAGCATACTGTATTTGGGTCGTCTATACTGCACAGCCTTGACACATATCTTTGACACCTGCTGTCAAATCCATAAGTATTTGAGATAATAACCCTCAGCCGCTACAGTGGAGTGGCCTATAGACCTGGTCCCTGTACTACGAAGCAAGTTCACATACCCAGGATATCTGGATTCACTTAACCTAACAATCAGGCTAAGCAGTCAAGGTGGATATCATCTTAATAAGATGAGTGAGTTCACGTGACCTGGAAACTTGGAAACATGACGAGAACTCAACACACAACCTGACACTGGACAAAGGAAGACATAGGACTTAAATACACACAGGAGGTGATCAGGGGAAGTGGAAACACCTGGAGAATTAGCTGCGTAAATATAAGTAAATGAGACTTAAACATAAACAATCAGAATCAGAATCAGAATACTTTATTGATCCCTGGGGGAAATTATTTTTTGTTACAGTGCTCCATTTTAAACCAACATTAAGACAAGACAGACAATACACTAACTAAGAATAGTATAATATATACATATATATACATACATACATACATAAGTCACTCATAAATAAATAGTTGGAAAAGAAACATGTGTAGTTGTAGCAGCAAACAGTGTGTTAAGTGGATGCGTTGTACAGGGAGATGGCCACAGGCAGGAATGATTTCCTGTGTCGTTCAGTGGTGCTTTTCGGTAATCTCAGTCTCTCACTGAACGAGCTCCTGTGACTGACCAACATGTCATGGAGTGGGTGGGAGGTGTTATCCAACATTGTCTTTATCTTGGACAGCATCCGCCTCTCCGACACCACCTTGAGGGAGTCCAGCTCCATCCCCACAACATTGCTGGCCTTACGGATCAGTTTATTAAGTCTGTTGGCATCTGCGACCCTCAGCCTGCTCCCCCAGCATGCAACAGCATAGAGGATCGCACTGGCCACCACAGACTCATAGAAAATCCTCAGCATTTTCTGGCAGATGTTGAAGGACCTCAGTCGCCTCAAAAAATAGAGACGACTCTGGCCCTTCCTGTAAAGTGCTGTGGTGTTTTTAGCCCAGTCCAGTTTATTGTCAATGTGTACTCCAAGGTATTTATAGTCCTCCACAATGTCAACACTGACCCCCTGGATTGAAACAGGGGTCAAGTGTTTCCTGGTCTTCCTGAAGTCCACGATCAGTTCCTTGGTCTTTGCCACGTTGAGCTGCAGATGATTCTGCTCACACCACGTGACAAAGGAGTCGACCACAGCCCGGTACTCTGTCTCATCATCCCTGCTGATGCATCCAACCACCGCAGAGTCATCAGAAAACTTCTGAAGATGGCAGGTCTCTGTGCAGTGGCTGAAGTCTGTGGTGTAGAGGGTGAAGAGGAAGGGGGAGAGGACAGTCCCCTGTGGTGCCCCTGTGTTGCTAATCACCTTGTCAGACACACACTGTGGGAGACGTACATATTGTGGTCTTCCTGTCAGGTAATCAACAGTCCAGGACACCAGAGAAGCATCCACCTGCATCGCTGCTAACTTATCACCCAGGAGGGTCGGCCTGATGGTGTTGAAAGCACTGGAAAAGTCAAAAAACATGACCCTCACAGTGCTCGCCGGCTGGTCCAGATGGGTGTAGACACGATTGAGCAGGTAGATGATGGCGTCCTCAGTTCCGAGACGAGGCTGATAAGCGAACTGAAGGGGATCCAGGTGTGGTCTTACTATGGGTCGCAGCTGGTCCAGGATGAGCCTTTCCAGGGTCTTCATGATGTGGGAGGTCAGTGCCACGGGCCTGTAATCCTGGGGGCCACTGGGACGTGGCGTCTTTGGTACAGGGACGAGGCATGATGTCTTCCACATCACCGGGACCCTCTGCAGACTCAGACTAAACAGTTTATGAAAGACTCCACACAGCTGGGGGGCACAGGTCTTGAGGACAAGGGGACTCACTCCGTCTGGTCCAGCAGACTTGCCTGAGTGAAGTCTCCTCATTTGCATCTCAACCTGGTATTGAGTGAAGGTGATGGGTGGGGGAGGGGTGTCAGGAATCTCACAGGAGGCAACATGTGAAGAGAGAGGCTGGCACAGTGGTGTGGCTCTGGATTCCAGGCTGACTACAGGTGAGGTTGTGGGGGTGGGAGCAGACACTGTGGTGTCGAATCTATTGAAAAACAGATTCAACTCGTCGGCTCTATTCTCACCTCCCTCAGCTCCCCTGCTGTTGGTTGGCCTGAATCCAGTGATGGTCTTCATGCCCCTCCACACCTCTCTCATGCTGTTCTGCTGGAGTTTCCACTCCAGCTTCCTCCTGTAATTGTCCTTAGCCTCTCTGATCTTGTCCTTTAGTAACACCTGGATCTTCCTCACCTCCTCTTTGTTGCCCCCTCTGAAAGCCCTCTTCTTGTTGTTGAGGAGGGCTTTGATGTCCTTAGTCACCCACGGCTTGTTATTTGGGTAACAATGAACAGTCTGAGCTGGAACAATGGAGTCGGTGCAGAAAGTTATGTAGTCTGTGATACACTCAGTAAGCCCATTGATGTCCTCGGCGTGAGGCTCACAGAGTGTTTCCCAGTCGGTCACCTCGAAACAGCCCTGTAGTTCCGCTATTGCCTCCTCTGACCACCTCCTGACAGTCCTGGTGGTCACAGGTTCCCTCCTCACAATTGGCACATAGCGGGGGGTGAGGTGAATCAGGTTATGATCTGACCTACCAAGTGGGGGGAGGGAGGAGGAGCTGTATGCATCCTTGACGTTAGCATACAGTAAGTCTAAAGTTTTCTCTCCCCTGGTGGGACAGTCCACATATTGTTTGAATGTTGGTAGTGTATTGTCCAGTGATACATGGTTGAAGTCACCCGAGATCACAATAAAGGCACTCGGGTGCTGAGTTTGTAGCCGAGCTATGGCAGAGTGGATAGTGTCACATGCAGCTGTGGGGTTAGCAGAGGGGGGTACATAAACAGCCACCAAGATGACGTGAGAGAATTCCCTGGGTAAATAATACGGCCTGAGTCCAACAGCACACAGTTCAGTGTCCGGGCAACAAATCCTTTCTTTGATTGTTATGTTGGCAGGGTTACACCACCGGTTGTTAACTAAAACAGCAAGCCCACCTCCTTTCCGCTTACCGCTAGCGATGAATGAATGAATGAATATCAAAGTATAAGAAAACTCCAAACCCTGGGTCAATTGACCCAGAACCGTGCCATAATATTTGAATATTAATGTGTAAGTTCACAGATTTATCAGTATCACATCATTAAGACACAGGATAATCTGATTGATTATAATTCTTATTACATTAAATGAGAGTTTAGATATATATGTGTGAGGCACAGCTGTCGTGGTGGTGTTTAACGATCTGAGAGAAATAACTAAATAAATAGAATTTAAATGCAGGCTTAATCTGCATGCAAACATGATATGAAGTAAACAAGTAAAAACAGGTGGGAGTCAAGGACAAGGAGACGTGTGCCACAGTGCAGTTCATTCATTCCCAGTTCACATCTTGCTATGATATAGTAACGCAAACAAGCCCAGTAAAGCCTTTCTTTTCAGTTTCAAGTCTTCTGTCATAGCCATCTAAAGATATTAACTCTTCCTAAGATGAAGAAGATTATTTTGGCTGCTCCTGTATTCACAAAAGATGATTTGCAGACTATTCTTTGTGGCAGTTGCCCTTCGTGACACAATTTTATTGGAGATTATGTATCGGAATTTCAGGAGCGGGATCACACCTCCAAACACACTCCTTCCGGTTGTCATCTGTATAGGTTCCCCCAGTTCTGCAAGCTGTTCATTCTCGTTTGCGTGCCCCACCGTCCCTCCCTCCTTGTTCTCAATTCTTTAACTTCTTCCTTTCTATTTAGTGCATGGGGATCTGTCAGGCCCAAGAGCCATCGCCAGTCCCCTTCCGGCCTTTCCCAAAGCGCAGCTCAATTCATGTCAAAGCATTCACTTTTACCTACTAGAACGCTGTCAAACCTAAAATGAAGACGTGGGCCCAGCTAGTGAACAGGAGTTTGGGTCTCCTCCTGAGTTTTAACAGGCACTTGTTAGGTAAATGTGTAAAGCACTACACTACGGGACCAACAGACTAACCTTTCTTAAAGATGTGCGATTGCCCCAGTCTAACTGAGGCTTTGGAGATATTGGCTAACAACAAACTACCATCCTCTGAACTGGCACAATAACTAAAAGTAGCCAGTCCCAGTTGTGTTTTAAGAAAAAGAAATCTTCAAGTCAGACAAGTCTTGTTGTGACTATGTGTTAAAATGTTCCTACAGATTTCTTTCTACAGTTTGTTACTCAAATTAAAAACTCAAAAACTAATGTGGTATCCATTCCTGTAAAGAAAAATATCAAAAAAGTGCAAAAGTTAAACATGAGAGAGGCGAAATGTTTGAACTGTTATTTAATTGAAATACATGTCAGTACCATTAGGTTTTCAGTTTATTATCAACAGTACACAAACTCCATATTTAGTTTTGTACAAAGAGGTATCGGCAATATAAAAACACAGTACACATTAGTTAGACATACACGTACACGTCTTCTGAATACATTTCACCCATACTTCAAGTTTCAGGGATCTCTCTGTCTGTGTTCGGATCAACTCTCTCCTCCTCTGTCGCGCACACAGACCAGAGCTGGTATCAGTTGACCTGATGAATAACCATAGACTGGCATCAGGAGCGTCACGCTAAATGAAAATGTTCTATCACTAATAAATATGCTTCCATATCCTGCAGGCACGCCGGTGTGGCGTCAAAAGGCAGGAGACGGAATGGAAATATAAGCTATATATATATTTATATATATTTAATTTTTTTTTTACTTCCTGTTTGGCCATACCAGACGCTAAAACTGAAACACATTTAAATAATATTTCATAAACAGTATCTGTTTTAAATATTCTACTCATGCAATATCTTCAGTTGAGAAATAATTTAATAGAGCTCTTCCTTGCAGCGATAACAGGAGCATGCTGCTAACTGGTGATAGAGGTTTGTGAGACCGCTTTACTGTTGACTCCGTTGTGTCTCCAACTCCGCATGTTGTTTAGCGCAAATTTTCTAAAGGAACTGAAATGATGGACCCATAAATATTCAGTAACAACTGGTACAACAGGGTCTGCAGGGTTAAATATAAAGAAAATAAGAAGAAATATGATAATAAGGGAGAGGCATGCTCTGCTTTATTTTCCCCGAGGGGCTGATAAATGATAAATGAGCCAAAAACGGCGCTTCCTTGGTTCACTACTAGAGGCTGGGTCAAAAAGTGAGTGAGCTCAGGAGCAAATTTAGAGGGCACAACGCTCTGACTGTGAGAACAGAGGCTCCACTCACCTGCTGTTTGTACCTGCTGTTACTGAGATGCTGCCACAAGGGTCTTTATAAGATACGTGAGGATTATTTTGAAATATTACTCATGCAAAGCTACTCTGGTAGAATCTAAAAATACAAATATTGACTGGAAAAGAGCAGAAAGGAACTATTTAATATTTGATCATGCATTGTGTCGGAAATCCTCTCAAAACAAGAAGAAACTAAAATCTTTTTGTAGCATCGAAGCAGAAAAAAGAGACGTTTGTTTACTTGTCCTCATTAATTTCAAAGTGCCTCCCAAAGTGCACATTTCTTTTGTCTAATTTTGTGTGAGAACACTGCAGCTGATGTTGTAACATCAACAGGAACTGACAGGACTTCATTTGAGATCATTTAAACTGACCCATCTAAATCCAAGTTATCTGAGGAACTTCGTCTTTTTAAAAAAGGCAGACTGACATTTATCTTTCCCTCATTATTCACAGTAACTGCTGTACAGCTGAATGTATTTCCTCATGCCGGAGTTGAGAGTCAGGGTGGAGAGAGGCTGCGGCGTCCTCGACTAGGAGGCTGGAGGTCGAACAGCGCGGCAGGAGTGGCAGCAGGCCTTGCTGTAGTACCAGTGGCTACACAGGTTGACCTTAAGAGCTAGCAGGCAGTTGGTGGAGGGCCGATCCTGACAGCTCTCATCTGGGAAACAGTCAGACTCACAATTAGTCCTGGAGGCAACTTTCAAACAGCTGTGGAGATTATACTCCACTCTGAGCTGTCTATCTTTCTTCAATACTGCCTCTGCCAAAACTGGCAGACATGAGTAAAAAAAAGGCAGCTGGCAGTTCACTTATAACGCCTGCAAGACTCATTAGGAACAGTGGTTAGGAGGGAAGTAGCAGATTCTCTTTGTTGTTACCTGGAGGCTCAGTGGGGCACGGCTGCAGAGTGCAGGTCTGTTTGGCCACTGGTTTGGTGAGGGGGTCACAACCTCGGACCAGCTCCCTGCCCTGGTAACACTTCACGTCCCTCATCCTCACACCGATGCCACATGTCTTGGTGCACTGAAGGCACATGAAGCCAGAAACACAGTCATTAAACACGTCTGTTTTGCTGTTATCCTAATTTATCTTCATTTTGAGAGTTTATTTCACACTCGAAGACTTTCTGTGGACCCACCTCAGACCAGGGGGTGGTGTACCATTTGAAGCATGGCCTCTCGAAGCAGGTGTTCTCTTCTTCAGGCTTCTCGTTCCCCACACATGCCTCCTCATCGAAGATCTGGAACTTTCCTCCGCTGATGCCGACGCATTGAACGATCCTCTGTTTCACACCACGACCACAGGTTGTGTTGCACTGCAGTTAAAGGTAAAATCTTTGTAGCATTGTTAACATTAAAAAGGGACTTTGTGCATTTAAAGTTTCTTCATAAAGCTCTGCAAATATTTCATAAAAAATTATATCCTTAGTTTATTTGTCTTGGGGGTTTTTTGTTAATAAACAGTCTGAAAAATGCAAAAGTTGCAGTGCAAGTTGGGCCTTTTGTTTTATAGAGGAAATGTTCACCCTGTGAATATATTCAGAACCTAACAGATCTTCCCTGCATATTCATGAAAATGATAACACTATCTCCAAACATGCTCCTTTCCTTTTTGTTTGAACTGTTACCACTGTGTGAAATATTAAATGCTGTTAGATTGCATTATTTTAAGAAATCCCATGCTTGTAACAATTCTTTAGCTATTCAGTGACAGGAGAGGAAAGTCTTTCAGAGAACAACAATTAAAGAGTCTTTGGGTGAGCACTGACTGTTTAGGGTGTTGGATAAAAATGTCCCAACATTTGCTGTCTTCTTTATGATTACCCTCTGTTGATATCCTGAATGTGGTCTGTAACTGAGTTGGTACATGTGACTGATACATGTCAAAGTAACATCCACCTGAATGGCAGGAAACCAATAACCTTGTCTGGCTGCCTTCCCTTCTGCACTCACACATACACTTAATGTAAATATCAATCCATTCTCTTCCGCTTATCCTTTTCAGGGTCGTGGGGAGGTTGGACCTTATTCCAGCTGTCTTAAGGCGAGAGGCGCAGTACACCCTGGACAGGTCGCCAGTCTGCCGCAGGGCTAACACATAGAGACAGATAACCATTCGCATTCACATTCACACCTATGGGCGATTTAGAGTTCCCAACTAACCTATAGCCACTACTGCATGTCTTTGGACATCTTTAGTGTGTGATTAAGGTTGTCTGATTAAATCTGATTAAGGTGACAGACCTGGTCACCCTAATCCAAACTAAAACTAAACTAAAACCTAACCCTTACAGGCTGCTCTACAAGAGGTAATGATGAGAAAGTTCCATATGCAGCTTTTCAAATGAGTTAGTATTGAAATATAAGATGGCCTGTAAACAAGGTTTCCAAACAGGGAGACCAAAACCCTAAGCTACTGCAGAGGTGACAGGTTCATATCCATTCCTATATTTTTAAAGGAACAACGCAGGGGGCATCCGGAATTGAACCAGAGACCTCGTGATGTGCAGTCAAATACTCTTCCACTGAGCTACTGCCCATGTCTGACATTTTCCAACAGAAAGCAAATGCAGCACGCATAAGGCAGGGATTATAATCTGTTGCAGACATATGCAGGCATCACGGGTGAGGAGTCTCTCTGAGTACACTCAAGTCTGCTCAAAACCACCTGAAGGGCAGATGGATAGCATGTGCACTGACAAATAGTGTCTCAGTGGACAAATATGAACTATCACAAAAAAAATGTGCAGGCAAGCTAACATCTGCACATATCCAAGTCACTCAGACCCAAGCAGACCCTAGCATGCTCACCGAACTGTATGCTCTAATACATGTTAAAACCAGATCCTTAGATCAAGGCTGTTACTGGTAGGTTTAGAATGTAGTAACATTTCTTTAGCAAAAGTTTAAAACTAGAGCGAATTAGAATAAAGCCTTAAATGCATTTAGGTTTATAAAGGAACTATATCTAAGTGTTTTCATGGGATTAGTCAGTATCCATCCAGAGGAAACAGCTGCATGATCTTTACTCATAAACTAGTTAGAATCCTCTTGTAAAGCATAAATTTCTTTCCCCTTCCATAACTCTAGGCACTGGGATTTGAACAAGAGACCTCTTAAAGTGCAATCAAATGGGCTCCCACTGAGCTATAACTCCAGGTCCCCCCAAACACGTGTGTCATGCTTTTCTGTGATTACAAAAATCACTTAAAATGTGTGTCAGGTCTGCTCGTAGTAACATCTTAATTCAGACAGTGTGTATCCGGGCCTCACCCTCTCCCAGTCTTGACTCAGCCAGTGCGGAGCGCAGTCTCTGTCTCCACAGGGGTGAATGGCTAAGGGCTTGTTCTCTGCTGAGCACTGGTTCTCGGGAACCACGCGACCCTCCGGAGCCTTACAGTACACATGACGCACCATCTTCCCCTGGCCGCACGACCCCGAGCACTGCAACAAACAAAGGTCACGCCCGATGAGTCATTATCAAGCGGGAGCAATTGAGTTCTAATCACAGTTATCTGCAACCAAGCTTTGTCGCACACAGCGTGAAGTCATTTCAGGTCACCTCACATCATGGAAAATAAAAGATCAGCATGTGAGGCCGTGTTTAGGCAGATGTTAAATAACAACACATGTCACCAGAGTTTAATATTTACTGCAGTTAAAGTAGTTCATCAACAACACAACAGCAAAACCTCACTATGCTGCGCACACTGAGTTTATTATTAAAAACTATATTTGTTGGTCGTGCTGCGATTAAACTTTTAGACCAGGCGTGTGTAGCTCAATAAGCAAGTTTTGTAGCAGCATAGCTTTATCCACGTCATTTACATTTACGAGACAGGCGTAATTTCAAACCAATTTCCTTCCAGTACAGAATAAACTTGTAAATCTGAAGACATCAGAAATGAAAAGTTACATCTGGTTACATCTGTTCTCAGTTGGCAAATTTATGAAAACAAAGATAAACTTTTTTGGCCTTGAGTTGTGAATTGTGATTTTTGTGTGTCAAAGTGACAGCTCTTTAGTTTTCTGTGTTTTTCCAAGTCGGAGGCTGCGGTTGTAAATTAGTCCTGCGATTTTCCAGACTTTCACTTTGAATGGAACATCGGCAACTACACCTCGTGTCCGTAACACAATAAAAGCAATAAATTCACACCGTGGCACTTAAAAGACGGCTGGGACAGACGAGCTGTTTTTCCAACAACCATGAAAATGATGGAGGAATGTTAGACGCAGGAAAAAGAATTTAAAATAAAAGAAATAGAACGTTTAACTTAGACACGGATTGTAACATTAAAACATAAATTAAGTGTCTTTCCTTTTTTTCACTGTCTGAGATTCCAGCAGGGACGAGAGATAAAATATGCAGATATGGTAAGATTTTAACTCCTCATCACTCATGTTCACTGACACGCAGGTTTGTGTAAAGTAAAAACACTCACGGGTCCCCACTCGGACACAGTCCAGTGGCGTTCGCAGGGAGGACCGGTGCAGTTTTTGACATTCGGCGGTTTGGTCAACGGGTCACATGGTCTGGTCTCATCAGAGCAGCGCACATCGCGGGTTACCTGAGCTTTGCGGCCACATTTAGCAGGACACTGCAATGAGGAAAGAGTCGTTGTCATGAAGAAAATGAAGCACGTTGATTGGTAGAAATGCATTAATTACATTATATTCTTTATTGTTTATCTTTGCTTTGAATAAATATCTTGAAAAGACAGAAGAAAATTATTTCAGAATCAGTAGGAACTTTTATGGGTGGCCTAGGCATCACTTTTAAAGCTTTTTCCTCAAAAATGCACAAAACCACCCCAAAAACATGTTTATTACATTTTCCTAACAGCACCGTTTACTGTTCGTATGTAATGTAAAAGAATGAATGAATGACTGTGGTCATGTCTGCATTGATCCACAAAGAAAAAAAAAACATCAGCATGCGTACCCGACATTTCTGTCATTCTCTCTCTGTGTCATACAACCTCTAACAATCTAACAGAGTCACATTTAGGGTTTTTGGTGTCTGTTAAGTGTTTCTGGAGAATCCATCAGTGACCACAATCTGACCACAAGACTGTAGCACACAGCTGCAGCCCTCAAAGCTTGACAAGAGAACGACAGAGACATCTGCACTGCAAGAAAAAACAAATCCTGCAGAGTGCCGGGGAATGTTTGCACAGAAATCAAATGCAAAAATCCAAGCAAACAAAAAAATATGCAAAGTAAAGATACTCTGTATGTTTTAAAGGGACAGTTCACCTCAAAAGTACATGTCTTTCTTAAGCTTGTAGTGCTATTTATTCAGCTACATCTACTCAACACACAGAAAAGTAAATCAGATTGTTTTAGTATATTAGTACAAGCTCACATTCCTGGTTTATCATACCTCCATCCACTCGGCCACCTCCCACTGTGGGCCGCACGCGGGGCTCTTGCAGGGTCTTCTCTCCACGGGTCTCTCCAGGTCAGCCATGGTGCAGAGGTCACTGTAGACCGAGCTGTCCAAACCCGGCGAGAGCATCTTCCAGCAGCGCACCTGACGAAACTGGAAACCTTCCCCGCAGGTCCTGGAGCACTCGCTCCAACTGCTCGCCTCCCACCTGAAAGATTTGTCCATAATTATCAGAGGAAAAGACGCAGCCACAGTAATGATCTGTTTATTAAAAGGTTTATGTTCCTCACCTGGGCTGACATTCTCGGCCAATGCAGAAGTCATGGACTGGCTCTGGTCTGGTCAGAGCATCGCAATACATATCGTGTACTTCCACGCCATCGTAACGAACACATGTGACAAAGGACCTGGAGACTCCTGGATTGTAGGCAGAGTAAACTGATTTATGCAACGCATTTTATATACAAGGGGGGAAAAAGCACAGTGCACACAGAGTATCAAAGTCCTTTCTAAGTGCATTGGATTTCTGTATATTAGTGCAATTCCTGTTTTGTCTTGAAGCTGTACCTATATTGAAAAAAAAGTCCAGTGGAAATCAAAGTGACCACTAGTTCAGATGAAGTCAAGCTCAGCAGGAATCTCAGTAGATCAGCTTATCCTAAACTGATGGCTTAGGTGTTAGCTGTCTGCTAAAAATCTCTATACTGCATGCTATCTGAGATGCTTTCGCCCGTTCGCGGTTTTTACAGGTAAAGTTGCTGTGCTGCTTTCCAGAATTGGAAACACTTATTCATTCATAACATTTGTTCATTAAAAAACAGAGAAAAAACATGAAACATAAAAGTAAGAGCGGGAGAGGAGGTGGGTTGCAATGCAAACCATCTTGCACATGTGCAGCTCCTGTGGACTGGCTAAAACTGGTATATGTTCAAACTGGATGCATAGACAGTACAGCTATCAGCTCACATGGGCCGACACAGAGATCACCAAATTTGCAGGAATTGGAGTGGAGCTTGAATTTGTGCCCTGGCATAAATTACGTTAATAATAACTTGTTAAATCTATCTTCATTTTAAACAGAAACAGAATGCATTGCATGTCTTACATAGACAATGGGAAAATTACAAATTATATGGAAAGGAACAATCACTTCGCTGCACAGCAAATGCACAGAAAGTTGCTGCACCACACAAGCTCTGTCAGGTTTCAAGAGTCAAAGGTGTTACAGGGACCTGTCAGGTCTGGGATCTTAACTGATATCACACTCTCACTGAACATGGATGTTCTCATGGATGTTTTATGTGTGCTTTGAGTGTTTGCATACCTATGGAGCAGGTCATGCTGCACGGCTCCTGTGATGAAAGTTTCCAGCGGTACAAGTCAGCAGGACTCAGCTTCAGGTTCTTCTGGTAGAGCCGCTGATTCCCCCTGTCACGCACAAAGGACACAGGTCAGTTGTGTGTGTTTGAGTATGCAACTGCAGCATGCTATGCAGATGCAGTTCCTATGAATCCTCAACCTGCAGATATCAAGTTTTCAGGGCAACATTTTAAGAGCACGTCTTCAAACCGGGTAATTTGAATGAAATATCCTTTTCGGGACTTTTAAGAATACCCAGGAGTAAACACACAAACACCCACACAGAGGCAGGCTGTCTCCCAGGCCTCAGACAAGCACAGCATGACAGCTGATTCACAGCCCGCATCCCGGCAGACGCACTTTGTTTTTTCACCACATCACATAAAAGTCATGCACACATTCCTGTCATAACAGTCGTTCCCAGACATTTATCTGAAAATTGGAGACACGTTGAGTTATACCTCACCGGCATCCCTCCATGTAAGCCAGACCAAATCCTGTCCATTATTTTCTCACCAGAAGTGATGGCAGCCTGACAGCGGAACACGTTCCCCTCTGCATCATATTTCTCACTTTTCTTGCAAATACCTTGAATTATTTGTTTCTAAGCACGGCTGCATTTCCCACCTCCTCCACCTTCCTCCCCTCTGTGTTGCTCTGCTCCGCTCGTTTCCTCTCCTGTCTCTGTCTCCCTGAGGAAAGGGCGTGTCGCTGTATGTTTTATAGCTGCTGGCTGCAGAACGGGTGAAGCCAACATGAATTATAAATATGACAAATGCAAAACCTGCCAAGTCTACCTGTCGGCCTGTCCTGCAGCATATATCTGCCTGACTGCTGTACTGACCGTATATCTACTTGTCTGTCTGCATTGCTTCCTTGTACAGTACTGGTCCACCTGCTTTTCTGCCAATTGGTCTACCTGTCTGACTGATTTACTGCCTGCACTGTTTATCTATGCGTCTTCCTGCTTTGCTGCTTGTCAGTTAACATGGCTGTTTTTTCTTGCAACCAGTACAGTGTACATTGTGTATATTGTCTCATCTAACTGCCTAGCTACATGCACATGCGCCTGATTACCTGTCTAAGTGTACGTCTGTCTTTCTACCTGCGTTACACTGACTACCTGTTATTTTGGCAAAGCTGTCTGTTCCACTAGCACTCTCACTTTGAACCTTTTCTTGCCGTCAGTCTTGTCTCAATGTCACACTCTGTGTCTCTGCCTGGACATCTCTTTAAAAGCGCCCATTTCTCTCAGCCTGCTTCTCTTTAGCCTGCAGCCAGAATCAAGTCCAGAGGTTTGACAGTGTGTGAACAGTCTGAACACTTTCAGTCCAGACTTCATCCGATTTGAGATGAAATGTCTTTATGTGAGCCCAAACCTGAACCTGTGAACAACGGGCTTCTGCTCTGCATCATCTTAAAACTCATATGCGATGCTGATGTCCCTTATGCTCTTTTTACATTACCTGGTTCTGTTGGAGCGGTTGGAAGTCCTCCCGCCGCTCGGCACCGTCCTGTTCTGGCTGTCTCCGCTGTCGTTGCGTTTCTGGCCCAGAGTAAACTCGAGTGTATCGTTTAGATCATCTCGCTCCAGGCTGCTCAGACCCACTTCTGCTGGTCCCACCTCAGAAGAGAACAAACTGTCTCCCTCGGTCAGCAGCTGGTTGGTCGAAATGTTGATAAGTAACTCATCTGCACCAATTCGGCCATCCATCAGGACCCTCCAGATGAGGTTTGGGGAATCGGGTGGTGTATCCAGGCCCGCACCATCAGTAACAGGTTTGGCAGTGCTGTCTATTTGGCTGCTGTTACCTTCACACAAAGTCAACAAATTCAGCTCTGCTTATGATGGAAGTCATTACAAGTTATCTGAATAAAGGATTTCATAAAAGTATATTTAAAAAAAAAAAACAGGAAACACTAAAATCACCAACAAAACCTGTGATTTTCTGGAATCTGGAGAAATCTCTGCATGGAAAGAACAAGGCTGAAAACGTGTAAGAGTGTCAAACACAAGTCCCGGGGGCCAAAATTGGGACCAGAAAACTTCTAAACCAGTCCAGTGGATTGCTTTGGAAAATGTGAGAGAGGACATGCTCTTTGGACTTTAAACTCTATTTTTCTATTTATTTTTGTAGGTTTTTTTTTTTTTTTTTTACTTTTATAGCTTTTCCTAATGATAAAGACCTGAACCATGGCCACCATGTATGTCTGTGCTTTACCTTGTTACTAGTTACAGAGAGCTGTGCCGGCAGATTTCTTTTATTTACTAAAGCAGAATCTTTTAACATGTAGAGAAAGTGAGTAAAAACTCAGTGAGTAAAAACAGAGAGTGAAAACACGAACGAGCGGTTTCAGTCGGAGCGCAGCATCTTGTCCGTAGTATGATGTCGACTGGAGTAAAAAGTGTACGGCGAGCCTTTCACCACCGCCGCCTCTCCCTGAAGCAGTGGTGTAATGGCCTCAGCAGTCAGCTGAATGAGCTGAGAGCCCTCAGGAAGTGCCATTACTGCTCATGTTTGTGATGCTGCCTTTCTTAAAAGAAGAAAACGCCACAAAACTCTGAATTTTTCATCTGCTGCTGATTGTTTTTATCTAGCCGCATCATGAATAATACAGAGTTGCAAAGGGCCATCTTACACACATCCAGAATAAGGCAGTAAGATGGAGGGTGGTGCTACCTGGCTTAGGATCCATCATCTGTCTTACAGTCATCTTATATCAGAACTTATTTTTTATATTGCTTTATATGCCCTGAGCTACACTTCCAGGAGGTATAAAGGTAAAGGATTTTTTTCTCTAAAAATGTGCATGTAAATTGTATGTATTAGTGTAATAGTTTATAGAGAACTTGTCACATAATCTCTACCTGTAAACTTTGGGGCAGCTACTCCATCTTCACAGTCGATGGCTGCTGTCTCCTCATACACCTCGTTGGTCTCTTTGCCCTTCTGCCCATCTGTACCTTCTGTCTCCACCTGGCCCCCAGGAGCCACCTGGTCACAGATGCTGCCATTGGGGGTCAGTAGACCACTTACTTCTACAGACACCTCTCCGGCTGAGGTGTCTGACCCGGTGTAGACCGGAGGAGGAGGAACGGGTGGCAGGGAGTCTCGGAGGACTGTGTATTCGTAGGTGATGTAAGGTGTGCGGCCATTTTGGTTCCACACCTGTCAGATGAGGAGAGTAAATCGAAGATGTTTATGGAGTCACAAAACAAAAACTATAATTAGACCAACTCAAGGTGGTCTCAGAGATAGACTCAAACATTCAGACAGAAAATGTTTGGTTTAATTAAATTTTTTTATATAACTGTTGCCTCAAGGATGAATGTGTTGGCAGTCTCCCCTGCTACGGTGAAAAAAAAACATGCCGTCAGTCTGAATCAGCGGGACCTTTAGCCCATAGCTAGCTAATAAAAACAGGCCATTACAGCAAATATTCCTACATTTCTATCATATAAAGGCTTTTGTGAAATATTGTGTAACGATTTTTAATGGGGATTAAAAATGAGAATTTGTGATATGTGAAGTCAGTATATACAGTCATATGAACAAGAAAGATTTCACATGTTTTCAGTTTTCAGTTTGATCCGACTGTTTGTGCAGCTTTTCGGCTGTCCAGCATCTCTCTGCATTGCTATCTCCTCGGTCCCAGCGACCTCCCAATAAAAGAAGCTGATCAACCCAAGCTGCTCTGCCAGCCTCCTGACACCCCCTGAACCCACTGCACCACGACTCCTGTGCAGCAGAACTGCAGACCACACCTCCACCACAACAACATTGATTCATTATGTTTTGTGTGTGATTGTCTATGCTCAGCTCTCTTAAGGTCCCGTCAAAGACACAAGGTCTGTACTGGGCCATTGCGAAACATTGATTCTTTTCTTTTTCAGCCGTTCTGTTGTAGACTTGGTGCTGTACATGAGATCATTGTTATGCTGCATGACCTAGTTTTGGCTTTAGCTGTCGGACTGAAGGCCTCATTTCTGGCTGTCATGGGCAAGTTCATGGGCAACAATGCAAGATGCCCAGGTCCTGAGGCCACAAATCCCAAATTATGACCCCTCCACCACCATGCTTACAGTTGGCATGAGGTGTTTGTTCTGGTATGCCGTATATGCTTTTCTTCAAATGTGGCTCGTTGCAGTATGGCCAAACTTCTCCATTTGGCCTCCAAATTGTTCCAGAAGTATTGTGGTTCATTCATAAGAGACTTGACGAACCCAAGCCGTGTTGCAATGTTTCCTTTAGAGAGGTTTGGGCTCTCATATGCTCTTGCATATTCAAAATTTTTCATCTTAAAATTGCTAACTGGTCACCGATTGAACCAACACAATAAATGCTCACAATGAAAATTCATAGTTCTTTTTGTGCACACGTTTGAAATTCATAGGTGTTGTCTGTGCACATCTGCACTTTCCAAGGTGAAAGCATCGATTTCATGTTGGTTTTTTATGGATGAAGCCACAGTACTTTAACTTTGCACCATGGCAGCAGCGTGGTTTCCACAAGCTATAAACAACAAGACTTAAATCATGGAATTCAAGAGTAAAGGAGGAAAGGGTAATGTGTACCAGAATATTGATGGGTTGGTCAATGGGGCCTTTGGCAACAATGTACTCGATACCAGTCTCATACACATCCATAGGTCGGCGGTATTTAAAGACGGTGCCTGCTGCATGGAAATTCTGCGGACTGTCCACCTTGTAGTCACCGTTAAAGAAGAAGTTTCCTGCCTGATCAGTCACAGCTTTAGGAGGGGGAGAAGCAGAATTAAGAGAACTTTAAAACAGTTCTTTGCTTTCTTTTTACACACTGCAATAATATTTGTGTGTGTGCGTGGGGGGGTATATACCGAGAACATCAGCCAATTTCTTCCTCTCGATGATCTGTATGTCCCAGGAGCCTTCAGGGATTTGAGTTATAAAAGAGTAACCTGCATGACAGCAAAGAGAAAGTCATCAGCAACATGGCATGCTCTTTGTTTATTTAACAGTAATGACAGATCGGTCAGTTTTTAATTCAGTGTCTGGTCCTGTCCTAGTTATATTAGGCCATGCTACACTGTAATAATAGTTTTTGAATATGCATTAGGTAACTGAACTGCGAGGTTTACCCAGAGTCGAGGGTCCTCGACGGAAGTTTCCAGTGACTCGGCTGCAGCTGCTGCCGTCACCCTGACAGACACCACACTTATCCAAAGTGTTGGAGGAGAACAGTACCCCATCACATCCAATTGGCTGAGCAGCAAGGCAAGATGTGGGAGTACAGAAGACAAAGAATCGTACTAAACATGTGATAATAATTAGCTCGCTTACCACAATTGTTTTGGGAAGGTTATCCAGAAGAATTTACTGTGCACAAAAGTATCATGTGTAAAAATGGTACTACTGAAAGATTTAGCTTCTTCATTGCTTCTTCATGTTTTGTTTTATCTACACATTGTAACTCTTGGGGATTTCCCAATTATTGTCTCAACCTTAATGAGAAAAAAAACCATAGTTCCTCATGCTGCATTGAAGGTGTCTGTATCTTTATTGTACTGCATCTAAACAATGTTTCAAAGCAATGTAAAACCTGTGCTTCCTGAAGTGTCCGCTTGAGGCTGGCTCCAAATCCCCACAGATCTTAACATACCTAACTTTGGCTATGTGATTAACACATTTACAGTCTGAAACAAAATACAGTTTCGGTCTGTAAAGCTAATTTCCGCCCTGTTCTCTTCCACTTATCCAGTGCAGGGTCACAAGGGTGCTAGGAACTATCCACGCTGTCATAGAGTGAGAGGCAAAGTACACCCTGGCAATTTAACCTAATCCCACCAATTACATGCTTTTGGACTATGGGAGGAGGCCAGAGGACGCAGAGAGAACCGACATAAACACCAAGGAATATGTGACCTCCGCATCCTCCAGATGATGGATTTGAACCCAGTACTCTCTTGGTGTAATGTTCATTATAGAGTGCAGAAACCAACAACTGACGTGATGCTACATCCTGCAGTGTGGCTCGGCAATAAATACAAATAATGTTGTGTTAAATTTGATTGGGAGACATTAGCATTTAGTGATGCCAAATAAATAAGAAGCTGGACTCACCTCACACTTACCGTCCACGCAGACGCCGCGGTAGCTGCTGTACTTGCAAGACGTGCCGTCTCGTGCCATCACCATCAGCTGCCTCTGGCCGTCGGTCGTGGTGCAGTGGAGGTCACAGGGATTGCTGGAGATATGAACGTAGTCATCTGGAGACAAATGGTAGATGTTTTTCACTGTTTTATACCCACTTAAATTCGCAAGGTCAGACTGCATACTGCATATTCCTAATAACTTCCGGCAATGTTATACAATTATTCTTTAGCCACAACTGTTCATTTCTTTACTACTGTACTCACACTGCATCATAGTGGTACAAATATATGCTGGTATATACCAGTATGATGTATATAAATAATATACAATTATTTCAATTATAGTTTCATTATGAGGACTCAAAGCAACATCAACTCTCACTGGTTTTGTAACCTGATGAATCTAAGTAATACTTTTACTCCTTTTTTCTCAGGTTTGATTTCCATTAATCAATAATAATAAAAAACGCAAATCGGATTCTTTAACTAGTCCTCAACAATTAGTCATGAATTTGTCTGCCATCATACTGTTCTTATCCTGGTTTCAAGTTCTCACGTTTCCTGTTTTATTTTGAAACATCTCAAACTGTTTTCATTCTTGTTAATTTTGCTTCTACTTCCCAAGCCTGCCTCAGTCCTGCTGTAGTAAGTCTGAGACTGTCTATCGCGTTACCCTCTGTTCCAATTAATTAGGCCGTGCCTGTTAGATCCTACAAGGCCATAATAAAAGTAGCTTTTTTGAAGGAAATGCTAAGGCATCTCAAATGTGCATTATTTTTAAACACCACCAGAGGGCGATAGCTCAAGTTGCAAAAACACTACTGGTCCTATAGGAGTCTTTAGGAAAACGGCCCTTTGCTGGTGTTTCTGTAAACACTTTCCTGCTAAGTTTATGGGCTCAGTCACTCATTTCAGGTCGTATGAATAAAACATCAAGTCCATTTTATAAATCTTGGTCATTCTAAGTTTCAGTATGCTCCACCCCTAAATCACATCCAGGTTCAAAACACCAGGATGCCAACTGCGGTAATGTCACGTCTTTTTCAGTGTCTGCTGGTCCCACCTCAGCTACAGTAACTGATCAGAGTTGGAACTCTTGACCGCTCTTTCAGGAGCATTTTCATGGCTGGTGTGATGAATTTTCAGATGTGCTGCAGTTTCACTTAAGAAATTCTGTGATTTTGTTCATTAAAATGCTTCGTAGCACTAATTGGCCAGTGTCTGTGTGACGCTCCCAAGCAGTCTATAAATGCACTAACAACGATAGCATTGACTAATGCCTTAGCACTTGACCTGGTCATCCACTATCAGCACATCAAAATCAAAGAGGCCAAGTCCATCTTTTATATGCAGTTAAAACCACTTTATCAGAAGATATACAAAGTTTGTTACTTTGGTTTCTGGTTGTGTTGAAGACTAGCAGGTCATAGAGAAGAATTCCCTCATTACTGCACTATTTAAAGAGAGGCTGTCAAGGTTTTTTATTGGTGTTATTACCGGGATATAGAGGTTTCCACTGATAGTTCCTCCCATTATAACGTTGTGAGTTAAAGGACCAACATTGCTCCTCTCTGAAGCTCCTCCCAGTGGGAGGACATTCCTGCAGAGAAGAGACACAACACAGACCATTTAAAGAGGTTTGTTTCACACTTGTTAATATGTGGTTTTACGGTATGCTATACAAATAAATTCTTGTTAAGCCTTTATTTGTGCAGAGGTGGTTTCTGAGAGTACACTGTTGGAAACTCCACCCAGCTCCATGACAGCCATCCTGTTCAGTCAGCCAGTCAAATCCACCGTGTTTGTTTTAATAAAGGTGTGAGACAAAAATAAACTGGAAGTGTGTGACTCACTTTGGTGTTGCAGAGATAATATTTCTTAGCAGTTCCCGTACAGGTCATGTTGTCCTTCCCAGCAGCAGCTTTCTTTCTTTGGACCGAAAACAAACATTGAATGAAAAAAAATAAGGCAATAAAAATCATACTGAGTAGAAAACACAGTAGAAATATATCAGCATTGTTCATGTCTGTTAGCTAAGCATAAATACATTTCACCCCAAACTTATCACTCTAAACTGAGAGACTATATAGTAGGTAGCATTGAAACTGTTGACTGTCAGGTTCTACTCAATATGAACCTATGTAGGTCTTTTATTGGAGTATATACACTTCATTGGGTACACCTTGGTGGGGAAGAGATTTTGGCCCATATTGACATGTTAGCATCAAAGAATAGCTTCATATTTGTTGAGAGCAGATCCAAGATGTGAATGTTTCATTGCGCCACATCTCAAATGTGCTCTATTGGAGTGAGATCTGGTGACTCTGGAAGTCATTTGAGTACAGTAAGCACATTCTCCTGTTCAGGAAAGCAGTTTGAGATGATTTGAGCTTTGTGACATGGCAAGTTATCAGCAACAATATTCAGACTATAAGATTTTAAATGATGCTTAGTTGATATTAAGGGGAACAAAATATCCCCCACATAACTGAACCACCACTAGAAATCTGACTTACTACTAACAAGAAGGCAGGATGGTTGAATGCTTCTGTGTTGGTTGTGCCAAATTCTCACCCAAGCGCTCAAAAAAGTGAACGTTTTTCTAGTTTCCTGGTTTTAGCTGACAGGAGTGGCACCTGGTGTGGTCCTCTGTTACTGTAGCTCATCTGCTTCAAGGTACAACAAGTGTGCATTCAGATATGCTCTTCTTCATAGCTTTGTTGTGTTGAGTTACTGTTGCCTTCCTATCACTTCAAAGCAGTCTGGCCATTCGTCTCTCACCTCTGGCACGAAGGAGGCATTTTCAGCCAGAAGTTATAGTTTCTGTTTCCTCTTCTCAAATTTCCTACATTTTACTGTGAGCTCATTGAATTAGAACATGCACAACTGCCACACATTACTATTAATGTTTCTGCATGGATATGTACTTTAATGCTTTCCTGTTACTGCCATTAAAACACGAGAGTCTAAAAATAAGTTGATCTGCATCTTTGCTTCATGTGCATCTTTGCTGATTTGATGAAAGCCCAATTAGGATTGGGCTAATTGGAATTTCATCAAGTCAGCAAAGAGGCACAGAAAAGAAGATCAGACACCAGCTAGGGAGGAATAGAAAAACAAGCGCAACAACATTGTCATCCTCTATGTAGCCGGTGTATCAGAAAAACTCAGGCGAGTCTTCTCCAAGCACGACATCCCGGTGCATTTCAGACCCAGCAACACACTCACACAAAAACTGGTTCATCCCAAAGACAAAACTCCAAAACACAAACTTAACAATGTGGTGTTTGCTGTACAGTGTAGCGAGGAATGCCCAGACCTCTACATTGGAGAGACCAAACAGCCACTTCATAAACGCATGGCACAACATAGAAGAGCCACCTCCACAGGACAAGACTCGGCAGTCCATCTGCATCTAAAGGACAAAGGTCACTCTTTCGAGGATGCCAGTGTTCATATTTTGGACAGAGAAGACAGATGGTTTGAAAGAGGAGTAAAAGAAGCCATTTATGTCCACTGTGAGCGACCATCTTTGAAAAGAGGCGGGGGTTTACGACACCAACTGTCTGCCATCTATAATCCAGTTTTGAGATCCCTTCCCAGACGCCTTAACGCCCACTCACATCCTGGGCCATCTGACCTCAGGAAATCACATGATAGGGTGGGTCCAGGTTTCACAATGAGCTCACCCAAAACCTTGGCTGATTGTAACCTACACCAGTTTTCACACCTTGGCTCATGTGATTAGGTAGAGGATCATCAGGGGGTCCTTTGTCCCTCTTCAGATGAAGCTTGTTCAGAGGGGACGCTCCCACTCTGAACAAGCTTCATCTGAACAAGCTTCTCAGATGAGAGGTGAAATGTCTTCGAGCAATTTAAAGAAGTCCAGACGCTTTTCTTTCCAAGCTCCTTAGACCAGTCAGCTTTACAGTCACAAAGAGCACCTTATAGGACAGTCTGCCTACAAAGAAAAATCAACTGGAGCTCACAGTAGAAAAATTTGGAAGTTTATTGGAGGCAAGTAATTTTCCCCTCTGCGGTGATCTTAGGCCAAATCCCACTTTAACTGCTGACTGTATGTAAAATACCATGAACAGTATTAAACAGGGTTGGAGATGTGTCCATTTCTGGGATATTTTAGCTTGTCGTCTGGTGCAGACTGACTGACCTCTGTTTGAGGCAGTGACGCTCCTGTGACATCACTCCTCCTCCACAGGTACGAGTGCATGCTGTCCACTTGGCCCATTCCCCCCACCAGTACGTGGTCACCTCGAGCTGCTCCTCCAGACTGTTGGAGGCCACTCCGTCCTCCTACACACACACACACACACACACACACACACACACACACACACACACACACACACACACACACACACACACACACACACACAAACTTTACTACTTAACACTGCTTAACCAGCCAATGTAGTAGTGCCTTTGTTTCGTGTTAATACTCTTAAAGATGCCATATGGTTTTTATTTTAAAAACTGTTTTATAAAGCAGCTGGCCGAGGTCTTCCTCAGTGCCATTTGGGTTCCTCTCCAGTGAACCAAAGATGGATTGTAGCCTTGATGAACTTGGCCTAGCAGGAGAATAACCTCATCTCCCATTTACTACTATATACTCATATCTTCTCTAACTGTAAACTTTCGAATTTGTAAATATTTGATCAAACTTTCTTTGCAGCACAGGAAGTCACATTATCAAATTTATTTAAAACATGCAAATTTCAATCCATAAAAGGGGGCATTTCATTTGTTGCATTTAGCTCAGAATTGCAAATTCCTGATTGTACTCTAAAACTGACATGATCAAGTAAACTTCACTGTAGGCTAATGGGCTAATAATTTGCTAAACCTTTTGATATTCTGGGCATCTGCCACTAGTGCTAGCACTCGCTGTGGAATATTGACACAAGCAAAAGTGGCAGAAAAAGCAGAAGCAGCATTAGCAGCTGTCATAGCATTAATGCTAGTGGTATAAAAACAGAGTTAGCACAACAGCGTGCGTCACAGTCGAGCAGAATCACGCTAAATGATCGTCAGAGTGTTTTGTGCTGAGGCTTTGGCTCGTGAAGACGTTCAGCATTTCACACATTCCTGATGTGCACCAGCAGCATTAACTGAGGCCGGTGGCTGTGTCGCCTTTTATTCAGACAGATTTATCAGAGTGACCGCTGGAATGTGCACTGAGCACCTTGAAAAGGTGTGAGATGGAGCAGCTGTGGGAGAGAGAGAGAGAGAGAGAGAGAGAGAGAGAGAGAGAGAGAGAGAGAGAGAGAGAGAGAGTGAGAGACACTGGAAATACCAGACACTCAGCATATGTGAGAGAATGGGAGATGGGCAAGAGTTAGAGTAGAGGGAGCTGAGAGGAGTCATTGATCGGTGGGCTGACAGATCAGTTTTACGGCCGTTCACCAAACTGCTTAAATTACTGAGCATTTGGTATTTTAGACTTTTATGTCTTTTAGTTTCAGCTCAGTTGGTTTAAATTGATTTGTTTTGCTTTGTTGGTGCATTCTGTCACTCTTTAATTTTCGCTCTCAGAGAAAGAAGTGATATTTCTCAGTCTGGCCATCCTATTAAGATCAATTTAGTTTGAACATGGCATTTTACAGTACGCTACCTCTGACACCAGGCTTGTTTAATGTGACTACTCATGACTGATAGCAATGGTTCATGTACAGTGGATATATAGCATGTATATGGTGCACATGAGCCTACATTAACTTAACTGGTCATAAAGACTGTTTTCAGTGGCTTTCAGTTTAAACACGATGTCATGGTTTTACTTTTAGTGCCTTTATTTCTGGGGAGGAATATTGTTTATCAGAAATCTGATCATTCAAATTGTCAGTTCATAATTTTTTTTTAAACCCCAATATCATATTTTAAAGGCTAATTCTATGTACTTACTAATGTAGTTTCTTTAGGAGTTGCAAAAAGCTCATACTATAATGAAAAGCGTAAGCTTTGTTCTGTAATGAATTATGTCAAATATGAAGTACACGCCATAGGTGGACCTGGCCACTGTGGTCATTTTGAAGCCTCTTTCCCTGTTGCTATGTTGTTTCTTGGAGCCCAAAGTTACCATATTTGGACAGAGGCTGGAGTTGTCAGTTCACCCCAGAAAGCTTGATTAACAAGCTATATTCAAAATTAGGAGAAACTTACTGGACAGTCTGCACCACATAGCATGTCCTGTTTAGTGACTCTTATTAGAGGAGGTTAGGCTACAGCTGCCTGTCTCAATCAAAGCTGAAATCTCAAGATTTAGATTTTTTTTTAAATTCACCCCTGTATAATTTTTATTAAGCTAAAAGTCATCGAGATCAAAGCTGTTCTTTGTACCTGACTGTAAACATGCATTTCAGTGCTGCAAAGTTTTTCGTTTTAACGTAGACATCTACAGTGACTGACTTGTATTTGAGCCACCCTCAAGTGGCCACTGTGGGTAATGCAGTTTTTGACACTTCTACGTCAGCTTAATTTCTGCCCACGAGGTTTCTACTTTGTATAAACACAAATTCGCCAACTAAAAGTTCTATTTTCTCATCTCCCTTAGAGATATCATATGATCATCCATTATTCATCCTCAAACTGATTTTTCTTCCTATGTGTCAGGCTTATTGTTCAGCACATGTTGAAGGTTCTAAAGCACCAGATACAACACATAAAATAATTTTTACCTGTTTTAACAGGTTTTAGTTACCACATCAAGACATGAGCATTCAGTACAGTGATGTTTATTCCCATTGAAGTATAAGTAATGTTTCTGAAGACTGAACATTTACTAGTTGTAGTTCTACAGCTTTGGATTACTGACAATCTTGCCTTCATATGCAGTGTTACAGTGCTCACTCAGTCACTGCAGCAGAGGCAGACAGTATAAACATAGTCCTCTTTGGTCTAGGACTACGCCTCATCCATCTCCGAGAGTCCTAAAGTTCTTGCTAGACAAAATGTGCTTCAGTTTGTCGGAGTGTATGTTTCCCTGTAACAGAGGAAGAGTGTTTTCCTGTTTGCTGTGTACCTGCAGCCCCCTGGTGGACAGGTTTCCCAAACACATCGTCAGCGTCAGGAAGCCCAGCAGAACCACGCCTGTCTCCCCACACTGTTCCCATGACCACACCCTCATCCTGATGAATGAGAGAGAGGAAAGGATAAAAGAAATAAAAATAAGTTTTAAATGTCAACAAAAATATCTTGAGGTTTATGAGACAGCAGCCCTGATGCTGTGATTAATGAAGGGTATTTGGGTAAAAACCTGTCTCTGAATGGAAGCAGCCAGAGATGTGTGTTTAACAAAGGTGGAAGAGTTTGAAGGGAAATCTGATGACCGCTAATGACTTCTTGTGGCCAACCACTTAGGCGAGCTTTGGATGCTGAGACATGTGGGTGTTTTTTCACTCTAAATTGAGGCTTCTCAGCTTCCAGACTCTCAGAAGGGTTTGAAGTGGGACACATTTGTGGTCATAATATTTCCTTTCTGACTCTGCAGTGAAAGCCCTCACCTCTCACATCTGTAGTTGTTTAGCTGAACATAAGTGCTGCTGCTGTCTTTTACCTTTGCAGAGAGTGGAGGGTGTTTTACAAGAAATCACATAATTGCTGATTTCTGAGATATCTGTCCAAGATTCAAGAGAGCACTGGAGCAATTACGGGAGTGGTGTCAAACAGCAGATACACAATAGACACGCAACAATGTGCAGAAGAGCACCATTGGCACTGAAATATTCTGTCAACCCTATTTTAAAAAGTGAAGATCTTGCAAAGATTTCATTGTGGCAGTCCTATTTGATGATTAGAAATATTTATGCCAATTCAAGAAATACGGTTACATAATGAAGCAGCTACGGAGGTAAAAGGTCCTGGAGTTGATTTAAAATATTGCATTTGCAAAGGTGATCTCAGTGCAAATAAAATCTTTTCCTTTAGTAGCACAAAAAAGCAAAAGCAAAACATTAATAAGAAACAAATTCATCGGAGAGTTACATTGAGCGAGGTCAAATCAGTAATTCTAGAATGACCTCTGTAATACAAAACTGCCTGGATGCAAACATAGATCAGCAGTGAAGGATGATCACGGGATTGTTTCCACTGTAGAGAAAAATTACCGTTGCGATATCCAGCCAAGAGATTAACACACTTCAAGAGGAACACATATTCGTATTTTAGTGTAACATAAAAACAAGACGTCACGCAAAAGACAAAGGGGGATCATCAAAAGCCACAAATCATTCATCGGCCTCAAGAACTGAAAGAGTTAGATTTGATTTTTTTAACATAAAACAGCTACAAAAAAATCCCATCAGTTTTTTTAATTACTTCATGATTATTTAGTTTCAATTAGAGCATTACGCAAGATGATTCTTACCACTGGAGAGGACAGGATTAACCTGTGCTGTCATCTTTCTCAAGATGTTTCAGGCTGTTTTCATAACTTTCTATAATTTCTATAGGACTCATTTTTTAATAAACTAAACAGAGTTAAAGGTTAACTGCCATTATTTTCTTAATTGCATTAAAGTATCTAAAAGATCATCTGATT
Organism: Rhamphochromis longiceps; assembly: GCF_057381845.1. Classification (NCBI taxonomy): domain Eukaryota; kingdom Metazoa; phylum Chordata; class Actinopteri; order Cichliformes; family Cichlidae; genus Rhamphochromis; species Rhamphochromis longiceps. Next base: position 40,979,125 of record NC_140568.1, on the reverse strand, counting down.
CAGGTGAAGTCTGCTTTGAATAATCCAGTACGTTATGCACAGTCAGGTTTCCGAGCACATCAGACAAATGCAGACAAAACAATGGCAAGCAAAGAGCATTTTCTCAGATAATGCACGCTGGTTTTGGTGTACCAGCTGTAGGTATCCAAATGTGTTGGCAGTCTGTGGAGACTAGCGTTGGCAGGTGGAGAGTGGCACAGACAGGCTGTTGAGGGCCACAGGTGTTGGAGACGGGAGTTGGACAGCACAGAGGCCAACGTAAAACTTAAACAAGTCTCGATGTGCTGGAAGGATGAAGGTAAGTTTCCTAGGACTTTACACAGGTAGGTCTTTGTTCAGCTGTTCAGACTATAAGGAAATGTAGATGTCTGTATGTAGAGGCTAACATAAACATGTACAGACATACAGGAAAAGGAGGGTACTCAAAGGACTCTGCAGTTGTATATATGAGTTTGAGGAGTGTAAGAGTCAATACTTAATTGTTGAAAGGGACACAGAAGAGGTAAATGCTCCCGTTTCAATGCACAGAAATTAATTCCTGCAACATATCCCAGTTTTCTTTTGTTCATTCGAACATTGCAGCCACATACCTTTAACTTAGCACTGTTTGCCGATTACTTTTATCATACCAAACTGTAGTGCTGATTCAAGAGCAGATACATTTTATTTGTAGACTATCATCCATTAGCTACATTTTTCACAAGAAAAGATACAGGAGAATTTGGAGGAAGGATAGTTACATTAGTGAGTAAGCTGCAGAAAGGTGCAATGAAGAAAGGGGTTCAGCAAGCTGCCCATACCTGAGGCCTTGGAAACTGCAAAGCAGCTGGACAGCACCAGGCCCCGACATGATTCACGCCCACTGGCTGAAGAAGCTGACTGTACTCCATAAGCGTCTGGCCACATAAATAAACCAGTTACTAATCAACGAGAGACACTTGGAATGGCTAACAGAAGGCCGGACAGTCCAGATCACCAAGGATCCCCAGAAGGGACCAGTTCCATCCAACTATCAGCCAAAACACCAGTTACTGGTAGACAGAACAGTCGCTCAAGATTGCAAGACTAGGCTCACTAGGCACACCACCTAGTGAGCCCACACATTGACCCTGGAATGCCTAGAGCTATACAAGATCAACATTACCCTAAGAGCCTTCATCAGGAATTCAATGGGGATGTTGCGTACAACACTAGACAACTTCAAATCTATAGCACAAGTCACCATGTAGTGTGGGATCTACCAAGGAAATGCTCTGTCCCCACTGCTCTTCTCCAAAACTCTGAACCCCCTCAGTGAGATCATTAACAAGACTGGCTACAGATACAGACTATGGAATAGAGCAATCATCAGCTACCTCCTCTACATGGATGACATCAAGCTGCATGCCAAGAGTGAATGAGACATCGATTTACTCATCAACATCACTTGGACATAAAGCAATGACATCGGAATTTCATTCGGATTGGAGAAGTGTAGCTGGATGATAACAAAGAGAGGGAAGGTAATCAGAACTCAGGAGATTGAACTACCAGAAGGGAAAATTGCAGATATCAAGGACTGCTACAAGTAGCTGGGAACAGCATCAGCAGGTCCATGCATGGCATGTACCACTGCCAGATACAAGAAGTGGCTGACATTGAGAAATCCTACCAGTTCCTGGACAAATGCAAGGCATAAAACTCCATAACCAAGTGGCTGGCATAGTATACAGGAACATGTGTGCCGTGTGTGGCCTGTAAGTCTCCATGTCAAAATGGGACACATTCCTTAGGGTGGTTAAGAATGACTGAACTAAGATCCTGTTGGACTTCCACAGACAGACAACAAACTGTTGGCTAACCGAGCAGTGGTGGACAAGCAGAGGAAAACGGCCACACTGATAGATGTAGCTACACCAGGAGGAGGGTAAAGGTAACAGTGGTCCCAGTTGGGGCCAGCCCAGCCCACAAGTGCCAAACTTAGCAAGTGTCTCCAGCAGATCCGTGGAGCAACATCTGAGATATCTGTCCAAAAGAGCACACACTGAGGAACATGTGATGCGCAGGACCCTCAATCTCCCAGGCCTCTGATAGAGGACTTGAGCTTGAAGGATAAAGACCGTCCATGAGAGGGTGTGTGTAGAGATAAAAACATCAATAACCACAGTCACCATAACATTTGATTTGTTTGTTATGTTGTTTTGACTTGTCAATTGTGACGCAATCACCATGTTGGGTTAGGCTAGCAACATTGTTACCAAGTATAAAACACAAACACCTACCTGCTACGTACCAGAACAATCAAGTACTGCCTGAAATACCTCACCTAAGAGGTGTTCAAGAGACAGACCAAATGAAGTGCCCAAACCACATCCTTCACTTGTAGAGGAGCAGCAGCTCTATTCTGAACTAGTCCTGAATCACTAAATTCCACCCACAGAGTCCACCCACACTACAGAGGAAACTCATTTGTGCCTCTTCTGTGCAAGATCTCCCCTTTTTGGTAAATGACCTCAGCTCCAGTGGGGAAGTGAGGGTAGGAATATATGTCGCAGAGTAAGTCAACAGCTTCACTTTCCGCTCAGGGATCTCCTCACTACCAGACCGGCACAGCATTCGTACCACTTTTGGCTCTATCCATCTGTTAGTCTGTCCTGTTCCACTCTTTCCTCATTTGTAAACAACACCTTCCTCGACTGAGCAGAAACGTATTCCCAACCAAGAGTAGGTTGGATCTGAAAACTGCTGTTCACAAACGCTGTCCATCTAATCTGACTGGGCTGGAGCTGTTTTGCAAAGAAGAATGGTGTTGTGTGGTGTTAGTTCAGCAAGTATTACACACACACGCAGGTAGGAACAGAGGATTACCGGAGTTGACTCCTTTCTTTATTTTTCTTTTTTTCTTCTCCAAAACCACAACCAGAACAACATACTCACTAGCGCCCTCTAGCGCTTCTGGTAAATGCATCTACAGAACAAATGCAATAGTATGTGTGGACACAACATCTCCCCCTTTGAACAAGGACTTCTTATGTGAACCTGACTTCATCATTCTGATGTATGTCACCTAATACACTTTTAACATATTTCACATTACTCAGTAACATTCACTTTCCCATGACAAAGTCTTGGGTCCAGCAAGGTGGGTTCCTCATCCTGGTGGGCCTAAGCCTACTATCAGACTCAGAGTTAGATGCTAGATCAGTTCCTGGTTTATGACAGTCCATTGTTGTGTCAGAATCAGTACCTGCGTTCAGCTCTGACAGAGCCGATAAGTGTGAGGCTTTCCAGGTCCGTCCATCATCCAGCAAATAAGTGTTTGGTCCTTTCCTTGTCATGACAGTCCTTGGTTTGGAAAACTTTAACTCGCCTTTCTTTACCTTCCACGGCTTCCTAACCCGTACCTTGTCACCAGGCTGAAAGTTGGATGGTTTGGCGTGTCTGCGAGCATCAGTGTATTCTTTCATTTTCATTTGCTTATTCTTAACTCTTTCGCACATGGTATGCCTCTCTGTCTGAGGAACAGGCATATCCATTACCTGTAACTTTGTTCTCATTCGTCGTCCATGGAGCAGTTCTGAAGGGGAAACTCCAGTTGTTGAATGAGGGGTTGCTCTGTAGTCCATCAGGTAAGTTCTCAGGAACGATTTCCAGGGTTGTCCTTGAATCGAGGCAGTCTGTAGGCAGTCTTTAATGCATCTATTGAATCTCTCAACTTCCCCATTAGCTCTTGGGTAATACACTGAGGATCTCAGGTGTTGGATTCCCCTGCTTTTCAGGAAGTCAGTGAACTCAGCAGAGAGAAATTGAGAGCCATTGTCACTTATCAGTGTCTTTGGATTCCCTTCATGAGAGAAAACTACAGAAAGGAATTGAATGATAGTAGCTGCATCAGCTCGGGGAGCAAAAGCTACTTCAGGCCACTTGCTAAAGTAGTCTACCAATGTGATGGCAAATCTACAGTCAGAAGGGGCTATTTCAAAAGGGCCTATGATGTCCACAGACACCTTTTCCCAAGCAGCAGCTGGTAAAGGAATGGGTTGGAGTGGAGCATCATGGGTGACAGCGGACTTGTCATTCTGTCTGCACGTTGCACAGTTCTTTATCAGTGTCTCTATATGACAATCCATTTTGGGCCACCAGTACATTTCCCTCAGGCGTTGTTCGGTACGGACGATGCCTTGGTGAGTTTCATGAGCTATATCAGTGAGTTTTTTCTGCAACGACTCAGGCACTAGCAATCGATGTGTACCTCTGATGATGCACTCGTTCAAGACCGCGAGTTCATGGCGGATTGGGAAGTACGGCTGTAAGTCAGGATCCAGTGACTTCTTCCTAGCAGGCCAGCCTTTCTGTATCTGCACACGGAGCTTTGTGAACACTGGACAGTCTTTGCACCCTGACTGGAAGTCATCCTCAGACACAGCACTCAGATCAGTGAGGATGGCTGCAACTGACTCCACATCCTCTGCACATGCCATGTCTGTCTCGGAAAGTGGAAGCCTAGAAAGACAATCAGCAACATGGTTCAGTGACCCAGTTCTATATTCCACTTCATAATCAAACTCCAACAGGCGAGCTGACCATCTGGCTATGCGTAGACCAGCTCTGTTATTGCCCTTAGTAGTCAGCAGTGTTGTCAGTGCTTGGTGATCTGTTCGTAGGAGGAATTTTCTGCCCCAGAGCCATGTGCGCCATTTTTCAGCAGCCCAGACGCAAGCTAGAGCTTCCTTCTCAACGATTGAGTATTTCCTCTCTGCATCAGACAAGCTGCGAGATGCAAATGCAACAGTATGTTCTGCATCATTACCGTCAAGTTGAGTCAAAACAGCACCTACACCGTAGTCTGAGGCATCTGTTGAGACTATGGTTGGCTTACTGGGGTCGAACATCACCAGGGCAGGGCTGTGCACGATTAACCGCTTGACTTGATCAAACGCTGCTTGAGCTGCTTCGTTCCAGTGGAATGAACAGTCCTTACGCAGAAGAGCTCTCATAGGTTCAACAACAGTCGCGTAATTTGGCACAAACTTGCTGTACCATGCACTCAAGCCAAGAAATGAGCGCAGGGTTGCAGGATCAGTAGGGGGCGGAGCATGCAGGATGGCAGTGACATGAGAGTCATCTGGCAGCAGACCTTCTGGACCGATCTTTTGACCCAAAAAGCTCAGAGTAGTTTGACGGAGTTGACATTTGTCAACATTGAGTTTCAGTCCTGCATTGTTGATTCTGTGTAACACAGCACGCAAGTTGGCCTCATGTTCAGCTTCTGACGTTCCGTATATGATGACATCATCAAGGTAGCATTGCACCCCTTTCTGGCCGCGTAGGATTTGTGTCATCATCTTTTGGAAGGCTGCAGGTGCTGAACTCAACCCATAGGGAACTCTGCAGTACTGGTACAGTCCTTCATGTGTAATGAAAGCAGTGAGCCCTCTACTCTCTTCATGTAGTTTCAGCTGATGGTAGGCGGATTTAAGATCCAGGGTGGAGAACATGACAGCCCCACGCAGCTCAGACAGTATGTCCTCTATCAGTGGCAAGGGATGACTGTCAGCGACCACCGCTTTGTTAGGTTCTCTCAAATCAACGCACATGCGTATGCCACCAGTCTTCCTTCTAGTGACTAAAATCGGGGAGACCCATTCAGATGCATCAATTTTCTCTATGATGCCATGTTCCTCAAGGTTCTTGAGTTCTGCGGAAACAGCATCACGGACTGACAGGGGTAAGCGTCGAAGTTTCTGCTGTATTGGCTTCACTTCAGGTCGCACCTTCACTTTATGTACAAAGTCCTTTGCACATCCGAATGCAACTGGAGACTCACATTCCTGTTTACATTGAGTGGGCAGAGCCGAGGTTTGCTGGAGTGCAGCACAGACCTTGGGACTGTCAAGAACTAATTGTCCCCCTTTTATGTGTAGCTGGAGGGCAGTCACCAAGTCCATTCCCAGTATGGGTGTTCCTGTTCTCACAATGTAGAGATCTGTGGAGGCACTCTTGCCATTGTAAGTAATGTCAGCTCTAAGACACCCTAATACATCCAGTTTCTCTTTTGAATATGTAATAAGTTGAACAGCTGGATTACTTAAGTTAACTGAGCCAAAATTTGTGCTGTAAACATGTTCAGGCAGTATGGAAACACCAGACCCTGTGTCTACTAGTAGCTTAACAGTGCATGCCTGTGCAGTATTTGGTACAGTGACTGCAACAGTGCACATCAATTTAGCCGGATCACCACTGACACAATTGTCAACAGTTAAAACACACATTTCAGGAACAGTCACTTCATTAACAAGCTTATGAGAAGATTTACACACTCTCGAAAAATGTCCGATTTTCCCACACGTATTACATTTGCAGTCTTTTGCGGGGCAGGATTTATCATTGGCTTTGTGATCAGCTGAACCACAACGGTAGCACGTCGGAGCTGTATCCGTTTTTTTAGCTGCTTTGTATTTTGGCTTGCGCATCTTCTTTTGTACTTGAACAGCGGCAACAGGCTTTGTTTCACCGACAGCAATGGCCTTTGCATCAGCTATTGCAGCCTCTGTACGCCTAGCAATTTCCAAAGCTCGATCGAGCGTCAAATCCTCCTCCATTAGCAGTCTTTCACGTATACGAGCATTATTTGTCTTCTCTACAAGTTGATCCCGCAACATTTCATTCTCCATAGCCCCGAACTTACATTGTTTCACGAGCTCACGCAGTGCTGCAACGTAGTGATCTGTAGACTCACCGACAGCTTGGGCTCGTTGCCTGAAACGGTATCTCTCGGCGACAACATTGACTTTAGGATGAAAGTACGTTTCCAAAGCCTTTACGGATCCCTCGTAATCATCCGTAGCGAGTGGTAAGGCGCTGTAGATTCGCTGTCCCTCCGTTCCCAAGCAGTGAATGAGCAGGGCCCTCTTCCTCTCCGTAGCAAAGTCATTACCCCCGATCGCCAGCAAGTAGTTATCGAACAACTTTTTCCACGCAGCAAATGGAATTTTCGGTTCGCCCGGGCAATCCAGGAACACAGCCGGGGGTTGCAAAGAGAGCAGAGCCATAACTTAATCACCACTACTCTCGTCGCCACTTGTTGTGTGGTGTTAGTTCAGCAAGTATTACACACACACGCAGGTAGGAACAGAGGATTACCGGAGTTGACTCCTTTCTTTATTTTTCTTTTTTTCTTCTCCAAAACCACAACCAGAACAACATACTCACTAGCGCCCTCTAGCGCTTCTGGTAAATGCATCTACAGAACAAATGCAATAGTATGTGTGGACACAACAAATGGGCAAGAATTTCAGTCGCTAGATGTGCAAAGCTGGTAGAGACATACCCTAAAAGACTGGCAGCTGTAATTGCAGCCGCAGGTGGTTCTACAAAGTATTGACTCAGGGGGCTGAATAATTACGCACACCCCACTTTTCAGTTATTTATTTGTAAAAAATGTTTGGAATCATGTATGATTTTCGTTCCACTTCTCACGTGTACACCACTTTGTGTTGGTCTTTCACATGGAATTCCAATAAAATTGATTCATGTTTGTGGCTGTGATGTGACAAAATGTGGGAAAGTTCAAGGGGGCCGAATACTTTTGCAAGACACTGTAGTTCTCATTCATATTCAGCTGCAAAAAAGTGAGGTGGAGATTGCTGGTCATTGAAGGCAAAAGGACGAGACCACCATCATACTGACTAGCCATTGGAAATTTATATCCAGTCCAGTCGACTATCCAGTCCAGAATTGGCGTAACTATTACAACTGATTTAGTTAAAACCACACTTTCTTAAGCCTAGGCTGTGTTTCCAGCTGAAAAATACAAATGTATAAAATATAAATGTTTGATGGGTTCTAGTGCTTCTCTCCACAAAAAATATGTTTTTTAAGCAAACAATTGTATGTACGAGTCTGCAAGCGATACAATGTTCAAATTCCTGCTGAAATTAAATGTTTTCTCTCCCTTAGTTTAAAATCCTAAAATTATATTTAACAAATGATGCAAATATATGTTAATTTATTTTGAATTTTGTAATCCTGAAAATCTTGTTTCTTTTGAGGCTAAATTTCAGGGAACCAATGTGAATCCACAGTAGCAGACGGAGTTAAATGAGCTCCGGAGACGCATATGCAGACGTATACATTCATATACACATTGAGCTTCTAGGAAAGATCTCATAGTACATCCTGTCTCCTCAGGTCCAGTTAGGCAGCCTTGTTAAAATAAGCAAGCAGCTCGTCTCGCCCCTGTTTGCAGTCTGGCTTTCTCTGGCACTAAATATTGGTGACAGGTGTCTTAAAGCAGGCACAGCAGCACCTGGACTTCATTATCCAACCAGACGCAGCTGGAGCCCGGCCAGCTGCCAAACACACATACAGTCAGACACAGCCACACATGTGCATACACTCAGCCAGTTCGTGACTCTGTACACACACACTTAGACACATGCACACTGAGTATTGTGCACGTACAGGTATGCAGACATCATGGCATAAATGTACGCGCTCAAACACACACAGTCAATCACTTTCTCCAAATCTCCTTCTTTGCTGCTTACGCATATTTGCACAATGATATTAACCTACACCCAAGTGTATTTTAATTTTAACCCTAATTGCTCTTTTGAGAAAGTGAACTCGCCAACATGTCAAAAGTTGGTGCTACTTTGGATGGTCTGCTATTGTAATTATCATGGTGTGAGCTATTAGCCATATCTGACACTTGTTGAGGAAATAATTTCAACTCCTTTTCCGAAGTTTCCAAGTGTGGCCCACAGTTTTCGATGAGCCACATCTGGGCTTAACAGACAGTGTTGAATTAGGAAGAGTTTGGCAGATTTAACTTAGCCACAGGTACGTGTTATATCACCGCAGGCCCCAGCTAATGACGTCTGGGCCACAACATTTGCCAGTCTAATAATTGAGCTCTCAGTGTCAAAAGTAGCCTAGACTAGGCCCAGATGTTTCTATTAGCTGAGGTTGATCTGGAAGACTACGCCAGCACGGACAGAGTGTGACGTTTACACAGGAGGGAGGACAGCCTTAAGGTCTCCAGGCATTGCACAACTGACAAAGAGGCTGTTCATTCCCCAAATCATTTCGATTAAATAACAATAAGGCATTGATGTTTTTACTTATTGATCTGTCTGCTCCTCCTCACACCTGCCCAGCCGTCTAAAACACCATGTATTGGTAGTCGATGCTCCGCGACTCAAAAACGCTTAAAAAATATTATCACTCACTGTTAGAAGATTTAATGTTTCTGTAATTCTTCGTTATACAGTCGTGTGCAAAAGTTACAAATGTATTCACGAAGGTTTCATTAGCGACAGTATCCTCTTTTTTGTATCTTTCTTGGTCCTTACTACAAGTATATTACGTGCAGAAATGTTACCCTAAAATCCAGTTTAAATACACTGTAAACTGCATCATAAGTCATAGGCACTATTATAACTAAACACATCTGGTCCTGGTAGAAGGAATACCTTCTACCTGGAGTGAAATAAACACACACACACACACACACAATCCAGACACAGTCTTCCTCTTTCCTTCTTTCCTCCGCTGTCGTTTCCCAGGCGGCCAGGCATAAGACAAAAGTAAACAGTCCCTCATCCTCTCTGACTCTCCCTCCCTCACCCCTGAGCCGTCCCCACCCTGAAGGCCCCCTGGGGCCCCTCGCCTTGCCGTTTTGTTTATGTAGCACTGGCAGCCTCAGCAGATAGACAGACAGCAGTAGTCTGTCTGTCCCCTGAGAGGTTGGACTGAATAAGACCGGTCTGACATATCAAACAATATATCAGACCAATACTTGATTTTTATTATCTAATATTGGATGCTTTCCAGTCTCTGGTGGCCACATGTAATGGAGATGGATACAGTTATGCAGTTGGACAGAAAATAACCGAATAATTTACTACGTATTGTTTACATTGTGTTTGAAAGCTATTCTTCTGTTAACCCTTTAAGACCTACCATAGAACCAAGTCCGCCAGAGCTTATATTATATTTTTACATGTTGTAGTGCCATTTTTGGGAGCATTTCAAGTTGCTATACATCAATACAACCATTATAGCCCAAATTTTAATAATATGTATGCATTAAGTGCATAGAAATTACATAAATTGCAAGAAAGTGCAATAAACTACAAAAGAATTGAAAATCGTTTTTGTGTTTTTAACATATATTTCTAGTTAGAGAAATGTAAGAGGCTTATCCCTCAAAACTGTGAATACAAAAAAGTTGCACAAAATAGTTTCCCACCACAGGAAATGTATTTTGAGTGTCTTCATAGTTTTCTTTTTGAAATACACCAATTTTTATACACTGCAGGAAAAACGAAAATAAATATTATAGTGTAAATTTGCAAAAAAGCAGAATATGCATCAAAATAAACTATTTCCAGCAGTGCAATTTTAGTTCTAAGCATCCCAGAAACGACACAGAAAGTCAGAAAGTCAAACATAACTTAGGCTCATGAGGCCCTGATGGTAAAAAACTACATTTTCGCGAAAATGACGTCACTTCCGGTTTCAGGCAGGTAATGGCGGACACGCGATAATTCACGCTGACGTCTATTCTAACGTAGGAAGTGTTACAAACAGCTGATGGCATAAGATGTAAGTACAACTCCTCCGGTTTCATATGCAAAAAAAATTATTGCGCTAGCTTACGTGGTTGCAGTTCTAAGGGATTTAAAAGTAGTTGCGCAAAACGGACCGTGCCCGCTCCGACTGGTTTTAAAGGGTTAATACCAATGAGATATATGTTACACACTGGCTTTAGGAGGACTCTGTCTATGATCTTCCATAAATGATAACGCTGTCTTCTGAAATACCGAATGAGCCTGTCAAACTCGCCCAACAATCTCCCTCTCTACTTTTAGGATTAGATTTCAAACTTTCTTTTTTGATAATGCTTATAGTTAGGATCAGATGACCTTGAAGTATCCTTTAGGTATTCTACTACAGTGCTGTGCAAATGCCTTAAGTCACCCCTCTTTTCTTTATATTTCGGTTCTTGAGCAATGGTTCTCCAGGCTTTCTGAAGGTTTTACAAAGTTGTTTTTGGACATTGTCTGCACTCTTTGTCAGCCCAGTTCTTGTTTCTGAACATCAGAGTAGACTCTTAACACTGACCCGTGAAGACACCTAACTCAAGGGATGAACCAGTGTCGAGTTCAAACTTGGCATAGTGTGTCCTTAAAAAATGTGAGGAAACTGGATCAGTGGAGGCAGGCCTAAAAAAGCAAAAGCTAGCTTTAGCAGGTAAACAGTATCTGAAAGTCACGTCCTTAATAAATAGGACAAAAATCCTGCAATCCAGTCATCAGTATGCATGAAAAGTGAAGGTCCCTGTCATCTGTAAAACACAGTGCAGGCTCTGCTATGGATGGGTGGTGAAAACGTGTCGCCCAACTGAAAATACTAAGTCCAGATGAACAGAATCTACTTTTTAGATATTTCCTTACCTGGACGATTGAGCATACATCAAAAAGGCTCTGTCATAGTTTGAGGTTACCTTTAGTTTTGGGGATTTTGTCAAAATTGATGGAATTATGAACAGAGAAAAGTACCATCAGATTTTGGTCCACCATGCAATATCATCCAGCTCCATTTTTCAGCATGATCCCAAACACGCTACCAATCCTGCAAAGTCATACTGAGACAGAAAAAAACCCCGAAGTGGAATCCTAGCAGTCATGGTTTGGCCTCTCCAGAGCCCAGATCCCAACATTATTGAAGCCGTGTGAGATCATCTTAACAGAGAATGGAACAGAAGGAAACAAACATCCAAAGACGAGTTTTGAATGTCCTTCAAGAATCCTGGAGAAGTATTCCTGAAGACTGCTTAACGAGCCTAATAGAGTTCAGGCTGTGTTGAAGAATAAAGGTGGTCATACTGAATATTGGCAGGCAAGCTCATTGTAATTGACTCTGTTTTGCATCTACACATACCATATCAAAATTAGTTTTTGCATAGTACTTATATAGGCTCAGCCTACTGGTGGACTTCCCATGATGCAATGAGCACTTTTTCTCCCCTTGTATCATTCCTGATCTATTTCTTTGCCATTATTGCCTGTCGTCAGTTCGTATTGGACTGTGTGATTGTTGGAGCTCGCTCCAATATCTGTGGGTACTATATACAAAGATTTTTTTTCGGTAGCAAATTGGAGCCTGGTATTTCTGATACTCTTTCATCTGCTCTAGGAAGCAGATGAAGGAGTATCAGAAATACTGATATCATGTTCCCATTGTCTGAAGTCATCAGTGCTGTGGGCTGCAGTGGAACTTGTCTTGGTAATTTAAAATTCATTCTCACACAGCAAACTGCCATGAAAGGTGCCAGTCTGGCCATCAGGAGACATTCAGATTTCAGTGTCTTGAAGCACCAAATGTGCGATTAACAGTTCATTTTCTCTGCTGAGTCTGGAAAGTTTTGCAAATATTGTGTTTTTTCACAAGAAAGCAAACACAACTTATGACAATTGTGGCGCACTTTACAGCTAACTCATAAGAGTTAACAGGATAATGCTTCTCCAATATTTGAACCCAGAAAATTAGAGTTAATGGTAAATGCAATTTAGATGTAAACTGCATACTTTTGACATAAAAAGTGCAATGACACATAAGTGAGCAGAAAAATCCCAGTGCGTCATTGCTTCCCAAAATTCGGATAACGTCATGGAGGAGTATGAGGCGGTTGGGGATGTCTGCTTGTCTCCAGGAAGATTCATTCTCCTGCCTTTTACCCCTTGAGCCAAACTCTTTTCCTTTCTCAAGTGTGCATGCAAAGCTGAAACAGGATCCAGGCCCTTCCCTTGTATACAGAAAGGAAAAAAGCCACCAAGAGAGCCAACAATGATGGATAAGTGAGCAAAAGAAACAGAAAGGAGGGAAGACGCAAAGGATGAGTAAGAAAGGCAGTCTGAGAAGTTGAAGATGGGTCAGCAGAGTTCAGATGCCCCTGGGACAAACAGAGACTGGGTTAAATTGCTCACACTTGAACCCTGACCTATTTATTGATTCACTTTTCAGAGCTGGCTTACCCAGGAGAAGGACCACGCTCAATTCATCTTTATTAGACTCACTCACAGTGAAAAGAAGCAGGTCTTTTGAATGTGCTCGAACCAATCAGTAATCCACTTTGACCACAAGGCTAAATTGTGGTCAAAGGCTAAATCTTGGACTAAATCTGTGTGGACTGATAATCACATTGGTGAAGAGCAACAGTGCTTTGTTCACGAACTAAAGGTGAATTCTGTTGTTATTGTGAGCAGTTACAATCTGTGAAAAACCAGCATATTAACGTTATTAAGGGAACTCAACAATTGATTGGGTAATGCTAATCAGCAGCTCATTTATGTATTTATATATAAACACATACAGAACTGTGGATAACAGCCAACAAATCAGCAGAGGTGGGACCAAGTCATTGTTTTGCAAGTCTCAAGTAAGTCTCAAGTCTTTATCCTCAAGTCTCAAGTCAAGTCTCAAGTAATGTCAGGCAAGTCAGAGTCGAGTCTCAAGTCACTGGTGTAAAAGTCCGAGTCAAGTCACAAGTCTGAAACTTTGAATTTCAAGTCCTTTCGAGTCTTTAAAAAAAAAATGAAAAAAGCATGTTGCAGTTATATGTTAAATGTAAATATTAGACCATGTAATTTTAAAATCTGTGTTTTTCTCAACACATGACAAAATAGTGAACTTAGAAAATATACACAAATTGTGAAATTGCACCTCTTTAAAATGCAGCTCAATTAAACCTAGCTCCAAGAATAATTTTCACCGACAGTTCTGAGATACGCTGCATGTTATTCTTGGATGCGGTTGTAGGACCGGCTTTAAAATCGCATGACAAAAATATCATACACATTAAAAAAAACTGTATCACCAACGTAGCCTGGAAAACATTTGCTAGTTAGATGAAGTCAGCTATCTCATCGTAGCATATTTATATGCATATTTATAATCATACGGTTCTTGGAGTGAGTGCACACACTCATGAAGTTTAGTAACTTAAGGTCACTGCAACAAGCCCAGGTACAGTTTACCGACGGATGGGTACAGGACCTTGAAATGCACCGTGTAGAACGAAAGACCATCGTACGTATCATAAGTTTACCAGTCTCACAAATTGTCTTCATAAATACACATTCCTTAACCATTTATTAATAGGACCTTTGAGCTCAAGGGTAATTAATTAGTAGTGGAAATAATTTCTGGTACGCATCACAGAAATGTAGCAGTGACAACAATATTGTATGCTGTAATCGTACTGGGCAATTAGTGATACAAAAAACCTGTTTTATCCTGTGAATAAAAGTATATATTTTTGTCAATGTACCATAATAACAGAGGCGAAACGCAATATTGTGTCAGGACAATTCACTGTTTATGCACAATAAATAAAGGAGCATAGCGCGACAATTTCTGTTCAGCGCCAGACTTGCTTGTAACCTATATCACCAATTATGTTATGAAAATGACGTATTAACTACAACAGAAGACTTGCCTTCGTGTAAATGCTTGGAGCAGACTAACCTGTGAGCTGGAGTGTTCTGGGACGTTATATTTGGTCTTTGAATGGCTGCAATCCAGGCCATCCGTCACGTCTTTGTTACTTCGGAAACATGGTGTCACAGGCTGGGTCTCCGACCCAGCACTCTGAGTTTTCTTTGTATTTTTTGATATGTTATTAGTTTGTGTTATTTCCTATTTGCCTTTAGTTTAGGCAGTTATTGTTCCTGGGTTTTCTATGTTTTGGGGTTTTCTATTTATTTCATCACGTATTAGGTCTGTTAAGTTGTGTTGTCATTTCCTGTTTTATTCTGACAATGTCATGTGTTCTTTGTTCATTGTATTTAGCTTTCCTCTCCTGGTCCTGTCATTAGGTTTATGTCTGTCAGCTGTTTTCCCCCATGTGTCGCCACTTCCCCTGATCACCTCATGTCTGTATTTAAGCCTTTTGTTTTCTTCATGCCATTGTCAGTTCGTCTGTTTATTCTCACCAGAGTTACAGTCATAGTCATAGCCTGTTTATTTTCCACCTCGGTCATAGTTATAGTTTTTGGTCTTAGTACCTTTAACGTTTTGTTTCTTAGTGTTTTGCCAGCTCAGTGTTTTGTTTCTTAGTGTTTTGCCTGTTTGCTTTGGTCTCTTGGTTCATTTCCTGCCGTCATCGCAATAAAGGTTCACTTTTCTGTTAATCATTACTATTCCTCGTCATCATCTGCTTTTGGGTCCTGTTTCCGCACACATCGGCGCACCCCGCCGTGACAGAACGAACTGACCAGTCATGGACCCAGCGGATTCTGCTCTCACCGAGTGTCTGGAGGAGACTGCTCGGATCCAAGCGATCCTCGACCGCTTCTTTACAGCGCCCGATTTGAAGAGCAAGCTGGTAATGATTAACGCTGCTGAAGCTATTATGGAGAGGGATCCCCGCCTTCTCCAGCTCCCGGACTCACCTGCCATAGTTGATGCCTTTACGAGGATAAAGGAGATGCTGCAGGCCCAGGGACTGTCGAGTCAGGAAATGGCTTCCAGCACCCACCAGTCACAACAACCCCACAATCAGTCATCTCCATTGCTGCCTCCGGAACCTGAGTGTGTTCGTGTCGGTTCGCTGAGATTCGCCGCAGCGTCACCACCTCTCAGCTCACCAGTTTCCACGCCCTCATCACAGTCTCGCAATACTCCTGTCACAGTTCAGCGCGAGGAAGCGCCGCACACCATAGACTTGGACGACGACGAGCGCCAGTCTATATTCTGCGCTCTCTTGGAGGAGGAGCTCCGGTGGAAGCCGTGGCTCATTCCGGAGCACGAGCACTCTTTCCGGGGAACTCGACTGGCTCTCGGGGGACCTCGGAGTTACCAGGGACTTCCACCCATCGCTCCGCCGTCTTCCACTCCTAAGAAAAAGCGGCGTGCGCGCCACCGACGCTCCGTATCACAAACGCAAGTGAGTGATTACATTTTGGCTCCTCATGTTTTCTCTCAGGAAGTTGTTGAAATTGACACTACTTTTCCGGTTAATGAGCCCGGCTATACAGAGACTGTTTGCCCTGGAAAAGCTAGCCATCAGGCTCAGCTAAGCTGCTGTGGTACTGCTATCCAGGCCGGTTTGGAGCCGGAGACGGAGGTACAGCTGGTGCAGCCAATTTCAGTGTCAGCCGGAGGGCCCGGGGAGCCCGTCCGGCCTCATGTTTCGTCTGCTGGAGGTTCAGGAGAACCCAGCCAGCCTCATGTTTCGTTTGCTGGAGGTTCAGGAGAACCCAGCCAGCTTCATGCTTCGTCTGCTGGAGGTTCAGGAGAACCCAGCCAGCTTCAGGCTTCGTTTGCTGGAGGTTCAGGAGAATCCAGCCAGCTTCATGCTTCGTCTGCTGGAGGTTCAGGAGAATCCAGCCAGCTTCATGCTTCGTCTGCTGAAGGTTCAGGAGAACCACACCAGCCTCATGCCTCGTCAGCTGGAGGGCCCGGGGAGCCCATCCAGCCTCATGCCTTGTCAGCTGGAGGGCCCGGGGAGCCCATCCAGCCTCATGCCTTGTCAGCTGGAGGGCCCGAGGAGCCCATCCAGCCTCATGCCTCGTCAGCTGGGGGGCCCGAGGAGCCCTTCCGGCCTCATGCCACGTCTGCTGGGGGGCCCGAGGAGCCCGTCCAGCACCACGCCATGTCAGCTGGCGGGCCCGAGGAGCCCGTCCAGCCTCATGCCACGTCAGCTGGCGGGCCCGAGGAGCCCGTCCAGCCTCATGCCACGTCAGCTGGGGGGCCCGAGGAGCCCTTCCGGCCTCATGCCACGTCTGCTGGGGGGCCCGAGGAGCCCTTCCGGCCTCAAGCCACGTCTGCTGGGGGGCCCGAGGAGCCCGTCCAGCCTCACGCCACGTCAGCTGGCGGGCCCGAGGAGCCCGTTCAGCCTCATGCTTCGTCAGCTGGAGGGCCTGAGGAGCCCGTCTGGCCACCTTCTGCTTCACCACCTGTGGCTGCCTCACTGTCACCTGGTTCTGCCTCTGCTACGCCAGGACCAGCTCCGGTCTGTGCTTCGCCCGGTCCAGCTTCAGCCTCTGCTTCGTCTGCTGCAGCTCCAGCCTGTGCTTCGTCAGCCGCAGCTCCAGCCTGTGCTTCGTCAGCCGCAGCTCCAGCCTGTGCTTCGTCAGCCGCAGCCTCAGAGCCTTCATCCTCGCCCGGTCCGGCCTCTGCATCAGCTGCTCCTGCTCCACCTGGTCCGGCTCCAGCTTCAGCCTCAGAGTCTTCGTCCTCGTCCTCGTCTGGCCCAGCCTCAGAGTCTTCGTCCTCGTCTGGCCCAGCCTCGTCAGAGTCTTCAGCCTCGTCTGGTCCGGCCTCGTCAGAGTCTTCAGCCACGCCGGGTCCGGCCTCTGCCTGTGCTTCTGCTACGCCTGGTCCGGCCTCTGCCTGTGCTTCTGCTACGCCTGGTCCGGCCTCAGCCTCTGCTTCAGCGTCACCTGGTCCTGTGCCCTCCAAGCCTCGGCCGGCCCCCTGAACGGTTCCCGCCCCATCGCCTTCCGCACGGCCGGCCCCCTGAACGGTTCCCGCCCCGTCGCCTTCCGCACGGCCGGCCCCCTGAACTGTTTCCACGTCACCGCCGTCGAGGTCGGCCCCCTGAACCGTTTCCGTGTCGCCGCCGTTGCCGTCCGCACGGACGGCCCCCTGATCACATGAACTATGACTTTCTGGACCGTCACCCTCCGGGTCGGCCCCCTGAGGAGTCATGAACTGTTCCCTGCGCTCCTGTGATTTTGATGGACATTTTGTTTTTGTTTTTTTTTGGCCTTGTTTCCTCTCCTGGTCCTGTCATTAGGTTTATGTCTGTCAGCTGTTTTCCCCCATGTGTCGCCACTTCCCCTGATCACCTCATGTCTGTATTTAAGCCTTTTGTTTTCTTCATGCCATTGTCAGTTCGTCTGTTTATTCTCACCAGAGTTACAGTCATAGTCATAGTCTTAGCCTGTTTATTTTCCACCTCGGTCATAGTTATAGTTTTTGGTCTTAGTACCTTTAGTGTTTTGTTTCTTAGTGTTTTGCCAGCTCAGTGTTTTGTTTCTTAGTGTTTTGCCTGTTTGCTTTGGTCT
Source organism: Rhamphochromis longiceps (assembly GCF_057381845.1). Lineage (NCBI taxonomy): Eukaryota > Metazoa > Chordata > Actinopteri > Cichliformes > Cichlidae > Rhamphochromis > Rhamphochromis longiceps. The sequence continues at coordinate 40,961,066 of NC_140568.1, read as the reverse complement.
CTTGGTTCATTTCCTGCCGTCATCGCAATAAAGGTTCACTTTTCTGTTAATCATTACTATTCCTCGTCATCATCTGCTTTTGGGTCCTGTTTCCGCACACATCGGCGCACCCCGCCGTGACACATGGCTCGAACAATTTCTTTTCAACGACGTAATCCGATAACAACCGATCTCTTTACCCGTCAGCTTCTCGTGGCTGTCATGCGACCGGCTATTGCAATTAATAATACAACAGCTTCTTGCCATTTTTTGTGTTTCTTTTTATCGCTGTGTGACTGATTTCAATTGAAAGCCTGCGTGTGCTAGTACCGCTTGCCACGAGTTCCCAGAATCCTTTGCGGTTTACCCCTGAATGACGTCACATTTTCAATCTCTATATAATATGCATGTTAAATTTTATATTTGGGGTGAAATATCAAGTCTTTTCAAGTAAACCGGTTCAAGTCCAATTCAAGTCCCAGGTCATTGGTGTAAAAGTCCAAGTCAAGTCACAAGTCTTAGAACATTTTTTCAAGTCAAGTCTAAAGTCATAAAATTAATGACTCGAGTCTGACTCGAGTCCAAGTCATGTGACTCGAGTCCACACCTCTGCAAATCAGGCTGTCCGAAGTTGCTCTTCTGCATGTGGTTCACAGCAGGGAGCGGTCCACTTCAGACACATTTGCTCTACTCGCAATACTTGTTTTGGTTTCGGCAAGGGTGGAGCCTGGTACAGCGTGCAGGAAGCATGACACTCCAAACTGTGAATTCACTAGACAATTAACTCTGTTTCTCTATGAGCTCAGTCCAATTTATTGTAACGTGAACTCTTGTACTGTGGAGCTGGCTGGTTACAGACCTCTTTCATCTATTTGAACTGTATTCTGATAATGACCCCACCAGAATATGTCGTTCTTTGTGGTAAATGGCCTGTATTTGTATAGCGCTCTTACTAGTCCCCCCTAGGGACCCCAAAGCACTTTACACACCCAGTCATCCACCCATTTACACACTGGTGGAGGCAAGCTACAGTTGTAGCCACAGCTGCCCTGGGGCAGACTGACAGAAGCGAGGCTGCTATATCGCGCCATCGGCCCTTCTGGCCAACACCAGTAGGCGGTAGGTGAAGTGTCTTGCCCAAGGACACAACGACCGAGACTGTCCGAGCCGGGGCTCGAACCGGCAACCTTTCGATTACAAGGCGAACTCCCAGCTCTTGAGCCACGATCGCCCCATTGTGGACAGTTTCACTTTTATTTTAGACAGAATAGTAGAATAGACAGGAAAAGGGGGAGAGAGGGCAGAACTCAAACCCAGGCCTCCTGCAGTAGCTTTTGGAAATATAAGTCATTCACTCAGTCAGTGAGTTGCCTTTGTTTTTGAATACGCTCAGCAATCAGAGGACCAACAAAGTAATAATTCTTCCCAACAAAAGTCATTTAAATTTTCTAAAAAATTGGTTTTTGGTTAAATTTGGAAACTTGTGCTAAGATCATCAGCAATGGTGACTTGTATTTTAGAGTTACACAAAGAAAGCATATTTTAAGAAATTACAAAATATCACCCTACTGTGTATTTTTGTTTAAGTACATGGCCAATAGGTTAAAAAAAACTGTAGACATTGTCTAAACCTAACATTTAATAGATCAGTGGCAGTTTGTTAGGTGTTATGAGTTTAAACAATGAACTATTCCAAACCTCTTCATCTGCATTTTTTTTAATGGCAAAACCATCAAGTCTGTGCTTTTTAGGCATTTTAAAGGCTGACACAGCAAAAAGCCTTGACATGTGACTCACTTTCTAAAGCGTTACTTTAATAATGACCTAAATGTAACTTTCCTAAACTATTAGGAGGACCTTTTGTGAGGGAAATGCAACAGGCAAGACGTGGGGAGATTTTTTTCTTCCAATTCTCTACAGCAGTTTAGAGCCACAAGAGAGAGAAAAAAACTACACTTTGACAAGTAGCACTGGCACGAATATTAGCCTCTACCTCACCAGTTTACACACACGCACACACATCTCCCAACAGCTGACAAGTTTCCAGACAGACTCGGGCCTCTCCAGGATCTCACACACAAACACACGCACACATGCATGCCTGCACAAAAACACACACTCCTCTGAAAGAGAGTCAGCATTATTTTGTGGATTTGTTTTGGTCTGGTGCAAAGCACAAGTCTCATTGGCTCTGGTGTGCCTCATAAACACACACACGCACGCGCGCACACTTAGATGCACACACACATTGTACACAAAGAGCAGAGGCCAGAGGCAAACCAGCACATGCAGACATGCAAACAATCACACACAAAAACACACAGGATGAAAAACACACAACTCAGAAAAACTCTCACACAGTATAAACACACTCACACACACACAATCATGCACACATAGAAGGAGGTTGCAAATATTTACCCACTCACCTCGCCTGCAGCAGTCCAAGGGCGTCTCAGTCTGTGTTGAGGATGCCGATTAATGTGTGTATGTGTGCGTGTGTGCATGTGTGTGTGTATGTGTATAGGTGTGTGTGTGTGTGTGTGTGTGTGTGTGTGTGTGTGTGTGTGTGTGTGTGTGTGTATGTGCGTGTGTGTGTGTGTGCGTGTGTGTGCAGGGATGTGTAAGTGTGTGTCAGCCTGCCAGAGACAGTGGTGGTGTGTTGTGGTGTTTTGGTGAGAGCTGCTGTGGAGTGAAGAGTGGGAGAGACAGAGAAAGGGAGGAAGAAAGTGAGGAAGGAAGGGAGGGAGGTAAGGTGTGCTCTCCCTGCATCCCTCTTCCTCCTCCTTCTCCTCCTCCTTAGTTAGCAGGAGCAGCAAGAGTGGTAGCAAAGGGAGAAGGTGGGAGGATCAGTAAAGTTAAAAAAGAAAAAAAAACAGGAGCACCCCTGGTTTGGTGCTCTGGCTTCTTTCTGTTTTCTTCCTGAGTTTATTAGAATCTCAAGTCCAAAAACATACAAACAAAAACTTCATATGTTTATATTCCATCCAAATGTCCCTTAACTTCAGTCTGCCTCCATCTTTCCTTCGGAGACTGCCGTTGGGATCAAGCGTGTCACTCTGAGAGGCAGACAAATGATTGAACAAAGACACAGACAGACAGGAACTGCCCATTTCCCACAGTGCTCTCCTCCCCTGGGTCCTCTGCCCTCCATACTGAGCTGAAACTTCACTTTCCGGAAGTTCTCAATCATTTTCTTGTGTTGCACTGATCTGGATTTTCTATGGAAGCAAAAATAGATGCTGATACACTTTTCTATGAGAACACACAGAGCAAGATGCTTCTGTCCTGCAATTTAAGGACAGCTGTAATCTCCCGAAATACAATCACAAACTTCTCAAGGTGGATGCGCTGAATTTATGATAGAGATGTGCCACTTCAAATTCAGTTACACTGAATATTTAGATATACGTGAAAGGAAGGCGCAGACATTTGACAAGGTTTTTTTTTTTTCTTTCTAATGATAAATTCTGGTGACGTCAACCGATGGCAAATGGAAGCACAAAAAAAGGTCAAGTTGCTTGTTTTTGTAGCAACTTTGAAAACCACCTAATTTGCATTGATCCCTCACACGCCACCAAGAGCACAGACCCAACAGGGGCATACCAGCACATCTCTTGCAGACACATTGGGTACTGTGGATCGTGGGGGGGATCTCTCAAGAAACAGGAAAGTTAAGAGTCTGGGTTAACACCTCGAGTTCTTTCTTCAGTTTGTTCCTGAGTAGATTTTGCAGCTTTTTGGGGAAAACTGTTGCTATAACAGGCTGATACAATCAAAGAGTGTAGCTGTCATTTGTAGGTTTGCTTGGAAATTGAAGTAAAAACAAAACCCTGAAAGAATGCTCCATAAATACAATAAAATATAATACAAATCTGCATGAAATGTCTTTGGCTTTGGTGTTTGTCAATTTATTGAAATTTGTAAGCACCCACAGGCTAAAAGGGCAATAATGCAAATGTTTACTGATCATGGGACGTCTATATGACAGCGACTGTGTGTTTGCATTTTTTTAATCGTATTATTGTACTGTTGTGAACTAATAATCCAAACTGAACAGTGAACTGAAAAGAACAAAAGCACTCTACCTGAAACGCACCTGAATTGAAAATAAAACATTTCAAATGAAATAAAAATAAAATTATAGCTGCAAATAAAATTTGGAGCTATAAGAGCGATGGCTTGCAACAAGGTATGTGTCAAGGTGACATCCACAGGACTGTCAGGATCTCACAGAGCATTACATAGTAACAAGGTGATCAATGCTGTGGCCGATCAATGAATATCTGTTGTGTTGAACAAAGTGGACATGGAGCTGTTTTGTGTTTAGTGTGAGGGGTTTGTCCTTTCATGCTGCGCTTTCTTTTTCAGGTGAACTAGTCCTTTAAGTGATCCGAAACACTCTGAGGAAGCCAACAACAGACGGGAGGACAGCGATTCAGACAGAGGAATGAGAGACGCTGTGGGAAGAGTGAATGATGAGGAGGACAAGCAGACATCTGAGGACCACCGTGTCTGCCCACCATGTCGTCTTCCCCTCTTTTCCCCCCATCTGTCTGCCTCACTCCCTCCTGTTCATTACGATTTCTGCTATTCTCACGTATGTTTTTCTCTATCGGCTTCTTATTTCTCACCCCTCCCTCTCCTCCTCTCCGTATGTGTCTCTCTCCTCTTTCAGTTTATTCGCTTCTCTGTTTCTACAGCTGTTTTTGCAGCGCTGCACTTGTTCTCTTTGTTACTGTCTTGTCTCTTTCCCCCCTTGATCTCTCATTTAATTCTGTCCATGTGTAACTTATGTCCTTATTTTAATCCAAATAAAATGTGTCAGTTACTTAATAATGCACTTGGTAATAACTTTAAATATATTTTTTGAATAGGGATACAGATGTTAATTTCCATTAATGATTACTTTTGTGTTGTATTGGCACATTGTGAAACCTAATGTGAGTCATTCAGGTGGGTGACTGTGTGGCGCCTTGGAAGAAATTATGTAAGGTGCATGTTGGGTTATTTGGTGATTTAAGTTGGCCATCAGTTGGAGGTAGGTAAAGTGTTTTAAGTGCATAGTATTAAACACTTTATGAATGTATGGTATGCAATGTATCCTATGTAAATGGCGCCCCATTTAAAGCATAATGCAACATTCTGTACTGTTCTTTTAACAAAGAAATGAAATCTGGCCACCTGTGCAGCAAGTCCAGCTGTGAAAATTCTTTGGTCCTAAATATTCCATATTTAACTTTTAGTGGTGTTATGATGAAGTGGAAGCAATTAATAATGACAGCAACTAAGCCACAAAGTGGTAGGTGTCGCAAAATCACAGAGCAACCACTCTGGTTTTACGTGGTCCCTACTCTGACCTCACAATTTTCTGCAGACTCAATAGCTGCAGGCCTCCTGACTTCATTTGGCTTTAGATTAGCTCAAGGACAGTGCGTACAGAGCTTCATGGTTTCCATGGCTGTGAAGCTGCATCCGAGCCTTACATCACCAAGCGCAATGCAAAGTGTCAGATGCAGTGGTGTAAATCACGCCATAAATGGACTCTAGAACAGTGAAGATGTGTTCTCTGCAGTGGCAGATCACACTTCTCAGTCTGGTAATCCGAATGATGTGTATGGATTTGGTGGCCCCTCTTCTATGGAACCAACTTCCAGTTTGGATTCAGGAGACAGACACTATCTCTACTTTAGGACTGGATCAGGTGACCCTGAATCTTCCCTTAGTTATGCTGCAATAGGCGTAGGCTATTCCCATGATGCACTATTTCTTCTCCCATCACCTTTCTCGCTCACTATGTGTTAATAGACCTATTTGCATTGAATCAGCAGCACGATGGCACGGTGGTTAGCAATGTTGCTGCACAGCAAGAAGGTCCTGCGTTCAACTCCACCATCAGGCTGGGGTCTTTCTTTGTGGAGTTTGCATGTTTGGTACTCTGGCTTCCTCCCACAGTCCAAAGACATGCAGTCAGTGGGGATAGGTTACTTGATCAGTCTAAATTGCCCATAGGTGTGAATGTGAGTGTGAATGGTTGTTTCTCTCTGTGTGTTAGACTGGCGACCTGTCCAAGGTGTACCCTGCCTCTTGTAAGGACGAGAAATTCATTGTGGACAAAACAGGACACCCCCCATCATCTTTAGTTACAATATTATAGTTAGTTAAATGGTCTGATTGTTCAAATATGTATTTTCTTTGATAGTTGTAAAATAATGTGTGCCCCAGTCTCCAAAAATGACATAGTGCAGGAAGGGTAGTTATTCCTCCGTTACACCACAAGAGGGAGTATCCCCTAAAATGAGCAGCTCCAGCGGGAGTAAATAAGCCCAGCCACTAACCATAAGGCAGTGCGCCTATAAGAGTTGTGTGAGACTGCAAAAGTGTGTAAGGTTGTGCTATGTCTACATATATATATATATATTTGCAGATACAGTGAAGGCGAACTCACAAAGCCACACTGGTTTCAATTCATTTTAATCCAAGTGTGTAACACTCATCATGCCTGTTATTAATCTCTGTCTCTCTTCCACAGCATGTCTTTTATCCTGTCTTCCTTCTCTCACCCCAACCGGTCGCAGCAGATGGCTCCGCCCCTCCCTGAGCCTGGTTCTACCCAAAGTTTCTTCCTGTTAAAAGGGAGTTTTCCTTCCCACTGTCGCCAAAGTGCTTGCTCATAGGGGTCATACGATTGTTGTGGTTTTCTCTGTATGTATTATTGTAGGGTTTGCCTTCCAATATAAAGTACCTTGAGGCGACTGTTGTTGTGATTTGGCGCTGTATAAATAAAACTGAACTGAACTGGTTCCCAGGCGAACAGTACATAGCTGATGACATGTTGCCAAGTGTGAATTTTGGTGGAGGATCATGGTTTGGGGTTGTTTTTCAGGAGTTGGGCACAGCCCTTCAGCTCCACTGAAAGGAACTGTTAATTCTTCATAATATCAAGACATTTTGGACAATGTCATGCTCCTGACTTTGTGGGAACAGTTTAAGGTATAGCCCCATCCTGTTCCAACAGTGCTGCACACCAGTGCACAAAGCAAGGTCCATAAAGACACTTTTGGGATGAATTAGAGCGGTGACTGGGAAACAACATCAGTGTCTGACCTCACAAATGCGCTTCTGAAAGAATGATCAATGTGCACTGATAGCTCTTATGCTAATTATAGATGCAAAACAATATATTTTTAAGTTTTCAACAGATGTGCCTCACATTTATCCACTGGCTATCATTCTCCAATTCATTTACTTACTAAAAACTCAAAGGATGTGTGAGACTTTGTTTTTAACTTGCAACCCTCATTAGAGTAAAATGTTTTAGGGTTTTAACCAGTTCTCTGTTAGCTCCATTTCCTCGTGGTTGCATATTGTGCTTCAGCGCAGCTGCCATATTGTTACGGAACAACCACGCCTCCTACTATTTACGACAGCAGGAGTTCTGTCCAGACTTGAAATTATCGAGTGGTTTGGTTTGGTGTATATTTCTGATATGGTTTTCTGATTCCTCATGAATTACCCTTCTTCTTGGTCCCTCCTTTTGACACCCCATTCAAAATATCCTCCAAACACCCTTGCTAGAGGCTGTTTGTGAATTCTTTTGGGCAGTTTCCTGCACAGAAAAGCCTTAATTCCAAAAATATTCTGTAGAGTTTCCGCAAACTCAACAAGCCAAATTTATTGCTTCTGTAATCAGCATGACACTTTAGCTGAGCTAAAGGGGTTAAAGTCTTTAATCCTTGAGAATTCTTGTTCATTTGTAGTTAGTTTAATCCACATCTTCTGCAGTGTTTCATTCAAGTGCAGGTGACAAATGTGCCTTTTATTATATTCTCCATCATTTTGTGCTTTCTCTAACTTTCCACTGATCCTCCTCCATCCATTTTTCTCCTTCCTCTAAGCCTGCTGCCGGTGTGTCTGCTGGCTCTCCGCTCCAATGCTAGATTTACAAGCTGATAGAGGGAGTTTATGGAGGCTGCCAAACCAGAGGAATATGCCCCGTCAACCACTAGCAACACCAATTAAAGCTACCCTCCCTCCGCATGACAACAAAATAAAAGCTATTATGAAAATGTGTTGTGCGAGGGCATACAACACTCCCATGGGTGTGATTTGTGTGTGCGTGTGTGAGAGTGTGACCATTTGCAGCATGCCAAACAAAGTCTGGAGTCATTAGGGTTGGCGCATGCAGACAAAAAAGCAATTAAAGCAGTTATAAACACAACCACAGAGAGAAGAGGAGAAATTAGGAGAAAAAAAAGTTGCCAGTTTCAGCCTCGGCCTTAAATGTGTGAAACAAAACCCACTTGTACTTTCAGGAAGAAGGAAAGGCAAAAGTAGATGAGCATTTGAGAAGGTGACAACTAAATATCTGAAAAACTAAAAGTAAGAGTCAAAATACATTAGTCTGGGGTGAACATTAGCTCTCAAAGTAAAACAACACGAGCAGCGTGTTGAAGAAATCTCTCGAAGTTGCTTTCCATTTGTCCTCGGTGACTGGGCTCACTAAAACTCAAGCACCTCCAGTTATTTGGAAAAGAAGGCCCAGGGGTCAGAGGTCGCAGCTATTCCTTACTGAATCAAAAAGAAGCCTGTTGTTTTTTCAGATGCGTTCAGGAAGTCTGGCCTGCATTCCCACACTAACCCGCCGTGTTTAGACAGAGGGGTGCTGAAGTGAAAGTCACCACAGGCCACAAACTCTCCTCAACAAGAAGAACTAATGGTCCTCACACTGAGCTGCCAAAAACTGTGCATTCATGGGCATGTAAGTCTCAAACCTGCATTAGAAGGGCTTTTTCAGCTCTTCCTAATTCCTATTGACATTACATGGAGGACAGAAACCGCCAAAATTAAAAAATAAATGCAAATTTGACTCAGTAGAAATTCGACTAAACCACTTCAATTAGTTTTTTGGCATTCTCCTGACTTAGATATTTAATCAGCTGTTTGTGATGTGAGTGAGTCTGGTTAATGAATAAATCTATAGAGGGGAGTTCATGAAATGCAAATACATGCTGATTATGAAGATGATCTATTTCAGTGCTTTTCAAGTGCAGCACAGTTTTGCCTCCTGGGAGAAATGATTACATCATTTAAACGACACATTCACATATCTGCAGTGATCAGCTCTCGGCCGTCAGCTCTTCATATGGAGTGGCCTCTTTGACCTTTTGACCGCTGTTTTGAGGGTGAGAGAGGGCTCAGTTCAGGGTCAGCTAAGGCCATCTGACTCTTTCTGCCACTGGCAGTGGTCATGATGAAAACTTGCTTTGCTGCCTCAGTTTAATCCAGTGCAGCGTTTTCAACTTTTCAACAAAGTGAGTTGAAGACACACATTATTCTCCCTGAAAATGAAGCTGTGCTGGGTCCTGCAGTGGGAAGCCAAAGGTTACAAAGACTGACCCACATTTAATTTGCACCTAATTAAATAGGTACTCATTACTTCAACACTCATATGTTAGAGTGGCCACAAAGATTGCAGACACTTTTGGAAAAGAGTGTGCAGTTCCCGGCAGAGGGCGTGGTGAGGCGACTCGGGTTACTGAAGCACTCCGAGAATCTGAGGCGTGTGGTGAAAGCCCTCAGCAATACTGCACCCTTTGTGCCGTTCAGCAGGTGTAGCAGCTGACAGGAGAGCACCAGCTGCTGCCTTGCTGCTAAAGGGGAAACGTTCAGGCTGAAATTCTTTCTGGGAACAACAATGCCGAGAGAAGTCAAATATGGCTTCGCTTTGAGGAGGCAAACAGAAATCTGCCTTATTTGGTGCTCAAGTTTCTACACAGAGCTTTGACTCGGCTGAAACATTCATTAATCTGATTAGATCGTGTGCCGTAAAAATGACATGGCTGTGATCGATTACTGCGATCGTTCTGGGGATCTAGTTGTTCCCAGGTCAGATTGCAGTCTCTTCAGCTCAATTTCAAAAGAAATGTCTTTTATTTTTTATATATTTGGGAAGATGAGCTGTCAGGCATGTTTTCTACTGTGCATTTCAAGTCTTCTTTTAAAAACCATGAAAGCTTTTCTTTGGTTTCATTGTTTTCATTGTTACTTGTATTACACATTACGTTTTAAAAGTAGTGGAGTATGTTACTGAATTACTCACAGAAAGCAGTTGTTACATTACTTTTGGATTACTCCATTACATGACCTGGAATGCATAATCACTCCCACACTGACACAAATCCCTATCCTGGCACATGTGATCTTTCTTTTAGTGTTTTGTATGAACACAAAGACAACAACACAAAGCAACAGAAAACCAGCCAAAGTCACTTCAAAGCGATCGCCACAGTGATTCTACTTAAGAAGCATTTATAGGCAGAAGGTGGCTACAGTGGCACAAGCCGGCTTATCGCTGGCTTCGTTACCTGTTGAAGATCAGCCTGATAGGCTGAGATGATCATGCACTCTGCTGTAACCTATAATTTCCTTCGGGATTAATAAAGTATTTCTGATCCTGATTCTGAATATCCCTCTGAGCTCTTTGCTGGCTTTTTGTTGACATGCAAAGACGCAGTGTTGTGTATGATGCAGTTGTTTCTGTCCTGGACGTAGTTTGCACTTTACCATTGTGCTCTTGTTCTTTCATATAATAAAAACTGGTTGAGTTCTCTGCTGTTGTCCTGCTCGCTGCACAAAAACAAGAGCAGCACAAGTCTGAAGGATGTTTTTGTCTGCCAGGCAAACAGATAGCTGAAAAACCATCGTAATGTAATGTGATTACTGAATTTAGTACAATAAAATATTACATTACTGTATTAAAGAAAAATGTAATGTGATTACAGTAACGGGTTATTTTGGAAAGCATTACACCCAACCATCAAGCCAAAGTCTGTCAACAAGCAGAGCTCGACACTCAAATGCCATCTTTAAGATCTCCAGGTAGTTTCTCGGGCTGTTACTTTAGTTATGATCAAAATTAACTTTATTTCAGCGGAAGTAGAAGATGTTTATTTTCTCCTTGTTACTATGTGGAGAGGTATATTCTGATTGTAAATTTGTTGTTTGGTTTGGGTTAGGACCGGAGATAAATGTTAATATTAGTTTGTTGGAATGTAGATAGGGGGCAGGGTTTAATAAGAATATTTCCTTCTTCCTGCTCCTTTTCACACATGGTTGTAGTGCTTTATTGATAGAAAGTGTGGTTGGTTTGTTTGATCTGTTGTACTAAGTGTGAAATAAATAAATAAATGAAATGAAATGAAAACTGCATGCATAGAGTGACTGATGAATGGAAAAAAAGGAAAATGCTTAAAAATGTTTCAGATTTTTGTTCTAAAAAGGGCTTAAAAACTTGTTTTCACACTCCTGGTAATGACTTTACAGTCCTTAAAGTATGCACAGTCTGCGGTCTGATTCCAGTAGGTTTCTTAGTCGCATATGACTCTCACAGTCTACAGACATGCCTTTTAGGTTAGTCAGGGATCCTAAATTGACTAAATGTTGAGTGAGAATGTGATTGTTGTCTAGCCCTCTGTGTTAATCCTGAGGTGAACTGGCAACCTGTCCAGAGTGTATCCTCCCTCTAACCCAGTAATCTATCCAGCTCAACCCCCCCCCCCCCCGGTGACCCTTAACTGGGCGAGCGATGAAGAAAATGTATGGCTAGAAAAAGAGCTGATGTTTTTTTGTATATGCTTGGCTTCCTAACGATGCAGACTACCCCTGCTGAGTTTACTGCTATTGCAAGTTGTGAAATATTTGAATAAAGAGAGAGATTTTGAGCTAGAACTACCTGTTTTATATTACGAATGAATACATTTTATATCATTTTATTAGGTCAGACAAAAAAAAAAAGATCGGCTGGCAGGAGAGCAGCAGCACAGTCAGTTGAGAGAAAAACTAAAAGTGAGTTTTATGTTTTGGTATTTGAGTCATGTTGAGATAATGACAATTCTCCAGAAAAACAGACGATTCTCCAGAGCAGCAGAAGTATTTACCACCATACCCAGAGCCGGGTGAATGTCTTTACTTTAATGGGAGGACCTCAGCAGGGTCGGCTCAATGCCACATCGCACAGCCGCAACACGCTGAAACATATGACAGCTGTTTCTCAACAGATTTCACGTGTTGGTTTAGAGTGAGACTCCAGACTTGGTTAAAATCTAATTCAGAAAAAATGGTTGGTTTGTTTAAACCTCACTGAGCAACATATTCTTTGTAGTTTTTAATATGTTAGTGAGGTTAACTGCCAACTATTGCTATCGGATGCAATATTTCACTGGAGAAATATGGTCATCTAAAGAGACTAATTCACTAGGAAAGCAACCGCAGAGAAGAGCTGACTATGAAGTCTGCTCCCTCACAGTAAGGGACAAGAAAAAAATACAAACTGTCTGCAAACATGCTGTTTGAAGAGACCTGGACTCACCAAATGTACATATTTTCCAATCATCCCAGCTGATAGAAAGTACCAGACTGACCTCGAAGCACTTCTGAGAAAGTGCTTTTTGAAAGCAAAGCTGGATTGGAGATGGAAGTTAATCCGTTCTGGTAAGAAAGTCTCCTTCCCACGTGTCCTCTGTGGTACGGTTGTGTATGGATGCATTACTAGAGCTGGTTGCCATCTTCCCTTTGCAAGATAGCAATTTTGGAGTTATATTTAATGAATTCCAACTAAAAAACTGCAAAGATGTATGAGATTAAAGCAAATGGAAAACATACTTCACTCGGGATGCTGTTAACTGCACAAAAACTTATTTATGTAGTATTTTATTAATAAAGCTTTATTAAAAAAAGAAAAGAAAAGACCCTAGCAAAAATGCTTTTGTGCCTAACTTGGACTCCTTCCAACAATGAAGGTTCAGAGGAGAGACATAGTCATACGTTGATTCAATACCTGTTCTGATACCAGCCAACCTCACTGGATCAAATATCAGAGAAAAAAACAAAATGATCTTATCTGGTCTTTGAATGACATCACATAAAGATAGATGCAGTCCTGAATAATGCATTTAGCAAGATTGTTTCCAAGGCTTTTTAAAACGGTGTGACATAAGTACGTTTCTTTATATAGAGCCTTTCAAAATAAAATCACAGGGTTCCTCACATAAAATAAAAACAGCAAAATAAGGAATAGACACTAAGTTAAATTTGCAAAGTTAAGAAGGTGGTGATGGAGGGTAGCACGAGATGAGTCAGATTTCTAAAACTTGCATCATATTTAATCAAAAATGATCTGCAGTTAGCAAAAGAAGATGTTTACATGGATTTTTTTTTTTAAATCCAAGGGGGTTTAGATGCCATTCTTTCCACCAATAGTTATGTGAAGGCCTTGTGAGGGGAGGTGGTCACATTGTGCGAGAGTTGTGTTGGGATGATATCATTAGATAAAGTTGCACAAATGTGGATTCGACTCAGATCTTTGGAACAAGTTAACCACAATAAAGATTTTGGGATTGGTCTCTCAGCTGGACGTCTGCTCATTCCAGCCTAAACTTCAAGTTGACTCACAACCACTTAGTGTCCAGTCCTGGTTTCAAATAGTCCATAGATATGCTACATTATGTTATGATGGCTCTCACCCTGCCCACAGCCCCTCCCATGTTGCACTGGTATGCAAACAGCTGACCAGCGATGACACTGCACATACAGGCCTCAGTGGACCTGCCATCCACGCGGACATTTAAACTTTAAAGGGCCAAAGTGGACAGCTGGGTGTGTTCATGCTGCGTGGGAGTGTGTGCTGTATAAGCATCCTCATTCACTCACACACCGAAAGACATAAGACACTCAAGGACTGTACCATCTGATCTCACACTTTATTGAACTTTGGATAACTTTAATTTTACCTGCCAAAGACTCAAGAACCTTTGAGGCTTAAAGGATAAACTATCATCTACAAGCTTTGAGTCGACCATCCCTTCAGCAGCCATGGGTGCATTTATTGCCAAGATGCTGCTCCCTACAGTCAGCAGCCTGGTGTTCCTGCCTACAGCCAGCGTGGCCGCCAAGAGGGGCTTCCACATGGAGGCCATGGTCTACTTTTTCACCATGTTCTTCACTGCGGTGAGAAACTGTTGCTGTTCTTTAATCTCAATGACCTGACAAGCAGTTAGCTGTGTTGAACTGTGAATGGGATAATGTGAGAGTGGTTAATAGACCTCCTGAATGCTGTATTCCTGCAGATCTACCATGCATGTGATGGGCCAGGTCTCTCCATCTTGTGTTTCATGAGATACGACATCCTGGAGTACTTCAGTGTTTACAGCACTGCACTCTCAATGTGGGTCACACTTATAGGTGAGTCCTGCTACACAGAAAGTGTTCTGGCTTGACTAGTTAATAGCAGTATTCAACATTTCTAGATGTATCTCTATACAGCAAATATGTTTTTTTGGATTGATCTTTTTCACTACAGTCTATTTCGGTACCAGATTTTTAAAGGACACAAGCAAGCGATGAAAAACAAGCTCGGTTTGCAGCAGTTGGTGATAACACATGTTCAGGCTTTGCACACAAGTGCTCATGAAGACTTGCACACACAGACATAAATACATTTGCTTCTAACTCCCACCTGATCCCCCAGAGGTTTTGCAACAAGGGCTTTAAATCACATGCTGCTAAGAGCCAAATGCCCTGACAGCTGATTTAACTGATGGGGTCCTCCTGTGTCTGTGGGAAGGCTGCCAGTAAAATATTGATCCATTTTCATTTTGTCACCTTCATTTAATCAGGAAGGGAAATTCTTAAAATTAGAACTTCTTTTGCAAGATGGTCTTGAACCATGATAGGACGCATTCAGACTGTTTTCAATCTTGAAATTATTTATATAAAACCTTTAATGTTTAATAGTGCTGACAAACTGTGCTGTAGCTTTCCTTAGTTATTTTAAAATTGTGTACTTAACTGCATTTGCTGATGATTTCTTCTACTAATTTCAGAATTCTTAAAACCTTTTTTTCTTAGTTTAAGAAAATCAGGTCTGTTGTTAAATTCAAACAAAGTCTTTACAATGTTCCTGAAGAGTTTATGGACCTTATAGCTAATTTTAAGAAAGAATTTGTAATTTGCGGTCTCTATCAGAGTAAAAAAGTATGATAAAATGTAGCATGCTTCACAACAGGACTTCGTAAACCAAACTCTGTAGACAGTTGGTGGTAAAAACATTGCAGGAAATGTTCAGTTCAGCCTTTTTAGTCTTCTTTCCTTATACACTTCAATCTGAACATATTGTTCACACCTCACATCAGTGGTTTTATGAAATTTTGCAGTTCCTATCCATGTATTAGTGAAATTTTGGTCCTGAATTGATCAAATTTAGCCCAACAAGAGAATAAACTTCATCTGTAATCCCTACTTGGCAAACAGTGCAGCACCTCTGCAGTGTAATGATTTTATCCATGAGGGAAAGAGTTTGAAATCCTTCATCTGCTTGTCTCAGCTCTGGGTGACTTTGATGAACCCCAGCGCTCCACTATGACTATGTTTGGAGTGTTAACCATCGCTGTGAGGATCTACCAGGACCGCTGGGGCTACGGGATCTACTCCGGGCCAATCGGATCAGCTGTCTTCATCATTACTGTCAAATGGGTCAGTGGCAAAAAAAAATGGCAACGTGTATTTCAAATATTTTTCAGTGTTTCTTCTACTCTATCTCCTCCTCTCCCTCTTTATTCATGATCTCCACCTTGAATAACTTCACCCTTGCTGTTATCTAATGTGCTCTTGTGTATTTCTTCTTCTTTTCGACTAATCCATCCATTCCTTGTACTCTTTCCTTTCTTTGCTATCCCCTGCACCTTTCTTCTTCGCCTTTTGCACTTTCTCTTTTTTCTTTTGTGTGAAGTCTGATGTGTGAATATGATTGTGATGAACTCCTGCTGTTGCAGCTGCAGAAGATGAAGCAGCTGAGGGCGGTTTATCCGGAGAAGACAGTGTACACGCAGCAGGTCGGTCCAGGCTGCTGCTTCGGTGCTCTCGCTCTAATGCTGCGCTTCTACTTTGAGGTGACTGCCGCCAAATCACAAACAGATATTTAATAAAAACATACAGAATACTAGAACATCTACTTAAAGAGTCTGAGGTTTTATCTTCTGTCACAACATTTTGTGTTGTTCATCGATATCCGGTTACATACTGAAAGAGTGTGATGTTTTCACTCCACAGGAGTGGGACTACGCCTATGTCCACAGCTTCTACCATCTGTCTCTGGCTGTTTCCTTCGTGCTGCTGCTGCCAAAGAAGAACCGCTATGCAGGGACGGGAGAGAACGCTGCTAAGCTCAGCTGCTTCACCCTCTGCTGCTGTGTACGTTCCATTTATATACACTATAGAAATCCTGTAGTAATGAGACTTTCAGTTATTTCATCTTAAAGTAAAATGAGCTTGTTCCGGTCTATCTTATACTGGGGTGCAATACAAAGGCGTTTTATGAGATGTGTTTCTCTACAATGGTAGAGAATGTGGGTGTGGCTCAGGAGGTACAGCAGGTCATCCAGCAATCGGATGGTTGGTGGTTTGATTCCTGGATGCTCCTGTCTGCATGCCACAGTATCTTTGTGCAAAACACTGAACCTCAAGTTGCTCCTAATATGTTCACTGGAGTGTGAATGTGTATGACAGAAAGCTCCTACACTTAGAAAAAGTGCTTCTTATGATTGCCTGTTTGAATGAGTCTTGTAGTATAACGCTCTTTGAGTGCTCAAGCAGAGCAGAAAACTATATAAGAACAGTCTATTTACCATTTATTTTGGCGGTGGTGCCACTGACGGGTTTTTAGGTTTCTGGTTGACTTTGACAGACCTGTCTGAATAATGCTATAAACAGAGCACCAGGCCACAGATGCCAAAATACAACTTCAGTGTAAGCGAGCAGCTTACGAGAGTAGGCTGATTCTTTCAATGACTTTATGTTCATTCCCGTAAATAAGGTCTGTGGTTAACACGACATTTTTATTCTATGTTGTTGTACAAAATAGAAATACGGCCATAAATACGCCACTGCTTTTATATGTCCCCAAGAAGGTGTTTGCTGAGCAGCTAAATGCAGGCTGTTTATCACCCGTGATTAGCATTTTACCTCTTGGGACGGTTTTTACGCTTCAAAAAATCATGTATTAGAAAGTAGTGACAGAATGGGGAGAATATACTGACGAGCAAAACCTGTAAGTATATACTTTTTTTTCCAATGAGCTTATTTTCTGGGATAATCCAAAAGCCTATAGTCATGAGAGTATGAAAAAAGAGGGAAACTGGACTTCCTTTGCTTTGCAACTTCTTCAAACACCTACAGAAGTCAATTTGCCTTTTATTTTAAGGCTCTCAAAACGACCTCAATGAATGAGAATGTACACAGACAAGTGTATCAGAGTATGTGTTATTGTTTTTTGACAAGGGGGCCGATGTGCCACTACCTTCGAAATAAATGCCACCCGCAAAAGCCTTTATTGAACACCAGCAAGAAAGCTGTATGTGTTTGACAGCCTTGGAGGTGATAATTTCAGCTTTTTTAAGCTCATGTCCTTAATTTTGCTCTAATCCTGTTGCCTAATTATTCTTACTGCAGACCATGTCCCCCGGTTCTTCTAAAGAGAAGAAAGACAAGAAAGACAAACCGAAAAAGAAGTCATCTCGGACTGTGTGGACGGTCCCCACAGAAAAGCCGTGGGCACGAGGCTGTAGCACCCCCACCCTGCCTCTTTATAACCCCCCTCCATCCACACCTGTCAAAGGGACCAGTATCAGCAAGCTCAAAGAGATGAACGGCTGGAAGTGAACCCAAAAACATACCTACATGTCAGTGTGCGTAATTTCATGGAGAAGATCAGGCGTAGATAGAGGTCAACTGGAAAATCACCAAATAACTGACAGAATGCTGATAGACTCGTATATGGCTGGTAAGTTAATCTACTTCAGCAGGAAACCAACAATCATGTGGATGTTCCCTTCTACTCCAAGAAATCATTTTTGGCTGGTAGATTATTTAAGGTCAGCAGCGACTTTAGGAATCCACCAGCAGATAAAGAAAAAAAAAGTACAGAATTAGGTCTCTGGTGCCCTCAGAGACCCGATAAAAAACCCAGCTGTCTGAAGCTGAGGACAGGCAGCACGCTACTAAAGAACACACGCAGCACGAACAGGGAGACGGTGGCTGAGACAAGCCAGTAAAACTGACTGGAAAATTTATGAGAAGAACAAACAGGCAGATGGTTTATCTCTCCAAAATATATAAATTGTCTTTAGAAATGTTCCTCAGGGGAGACCCTTCGTCTGCTCGCCTCTGTCTGCCCTGTTCCCCTCCTCTTTTCTCTTTCCAGTCTCTCTCAAGGAAAGGAACCACGTGGCCTGTGAGAATTATAAGATTGTAAAGCACCTTTTAGCATTTTATGCATCTTTGAGGTGCCAAATATGTCATGTGGAGCATCAGTGACGCAAAGCAGAGGCCCAGACATCAGTCTGAAGTGCAATGTGTTTCTGGAGGTGCAGATGGACTCTGACTGGACAGCTTTGACTATATTTGAACATGTGTAATATACTGTTATTTATTATAATATGAAAAGTTCAATACTTCGTATGAAGAGTTTTTGTTTTATAATGTTTCTAAATGAAAATAAAAAGTCAGGACTCTGTAACTTGTCTTTATGAACCTGGTGGAACTTTAAGTCTCTTTCTCATAATGCAGTGATATGTACTTTACAGAAGCAAATCATTGACAAAGGCCCTGAATGGCACATACTTCAAGGATCTCTTCAGCCTAGCAGCACTAATCTAATTCCAGTCCCACATATCCCATTCTGCTTTCACTTCAGGAATACAAGGAGCCATGCGTCCAAGCACGTCACCTGCCCCAAATACTACCCAAAGACTACAAACGTGCTCAGCGTATCTTAGACAAAACAGAGAATGTACCTCCCCTCCACCAGGGAATGTTTTGAGCTGGGGCCAAGCCGCCAGCTCCTGTGCCCAGAGAAAGGTGTTTTTGTCTGGACTCAGAAACCTGGCTGGCTGGGCCACCGGCACCTCCTGGCTGGCTGCACGTCCCGGCCCTGAGCGGAGAGTAACTTGAGCCTTTTATTGCACAAGCGTGAAGCACTTCTCGGCTCCTTTACAACCACTGTCTGTGCCACACTGCTCTGCAGAGAGCCCACACACATTCAAGACTGTATGACTACACTTGTGAATGCTTTACACTATTCACAATCCCTGATCCAGCTAACAAACTCTATACATTAAGTTACCACCTGAATTTTAATCTTTACAAGGCCTAACATTTACAGAATGCAAGTAAATCTGAGCTTTTTACAGACTCTCGGGTGATGTGGATCATACACACTCACATCGTCTGAACCTCAGTCCGCCAGCTCACGATCATGATCACAATCATCACTGTAAGGCTTGATTGACATTAGCGTGACCACACTCCACGGCAGAGTGGAATTTTAACGTCAGTTGGAATGTAATGACAAATGGAAATTAGCACTTTTAGGCCAGAAAGCACAACTTTTCCCAGAATTAAAAATGCTGACGAAAATAATAAGCATTAGTTTTTATTAGATCCAATTAAACACCAGAGTGGACGGCGTGAAGCGACTGTGACAGACTCTGGTATGTGTGGTATGTTTGTGATTTTAGCTATGCTGTACTTTCTGTGGTGTGACAGCAGCTTTTGTGCCACAGGTCCTTTCTCTGCGTCAGCTGTTGCCACAGCTGCTGTCAATGCCGCGAGGTCAGCTGCCTCGTAGAGACAACAACAGAGCTGCAGCCACAACAGATCTCCACTGCCGATCACCTGTGATACAATCAGATCTAATCCTTCTGTTGAAGTATGGCGTGGTTAGGCTAAATGGAAAATTAACCATCAAGATGTAACAAATAGTACTGTAAAAAAAGTATTTGACTAGTGTGTAACTATGACTTCTTACAAACTGATGCATTCTCATAAATTTCTAATTAATTAATTAATTACATATAAGTGAGAGCCAGTGAATGCCACAGTGTTGCTTCTTGAATACATGGACACTGATGTTCCACCTAAGAGACCTCAGGTACACCAGAGGTATAGGAAAAGAGAACTGGTAGGCATATGTGTGCTGTGGAGGCAAATTTTGATTTGTGCCCTCACATTCAGACTCAAGATATGAAAGCTCATCCACATGTTCTATCACCTGAGAAGGGGTTCCCTTCACCAAGGAAGCAGAAAGGTGACGAAAAGCAGCAGGTACATAATTCCCACAACTACTTTCAAATTACTGGACAGCCTCGACAACTAGTCGTGTACATAATCACATGTCATGTAAGACAAAAAATTAGCAACGTCACCCCCATTATCTAAGACATCAGTATTATTGTTCTGCTTTTTAGAATAGCTTTCTGAACCAGCACAGACCACTCCATGTCCTCAGACAGCTGTCAGTCAACACATATGGCTCCCAAAGGGATTTTTGTGAGGAAATAATACCATATTAGATGTGCTGTGGCACATGTTTGGTCTTTGGATTAGAAAGGATCAGGTTTCAGACAGCGTGACTTCAAAGAGCAGGTGGTTTTACTGTATATGGGCAATAAATCAAGTTATTAATGCTCAATCAGAATGAGAAATAAGAGGAACTGAAACTAGTTTACTATTCATGTTAAGTCACATGATTCTGTGCAAATCTGTGGTTTGGCAGTGACATGTGGAACTAAACTCCTGACTGTGAACAGTGGTGCAGTTCAGCGTGGGTTCACTCATCAGTCGAGGAGACGCTCACCAGCACTACCCTTTCACCAAAGCACCTGTTTGTTGTCGCATTAAGCGATCACACTGTATGTCAGGCAACCAATATCATCGTAAATCACACCTGAATTAGTTAAACAAATTACATTTATAAATGCAGAACTGTTGCTGGATTTAGAGAAACAGAAGCCTACATTTTGTGTAATGCCAAATATAAAAGAAGATATTACCAGTCCAACATCATGTGAAAATGCCATACTAGGATATTATGCCTCTGCTGCCACCTATTGCACCTACCTGCTACAGTACATGATCATTAAAGGACAATACCACTGTGCTTTAGATACATGTTGTTACCTTTGATTTAGAGTTTAAGTAACTGTTGTTGTATGATGCAATTTAAGACTATAAATCATTAGCAATATGTTTTCCATTGTCTGTCTCGTGAACATAATATTGAAGAAGGGCTTTAAACTAGTTTCTTGTCTTTCTCACAAAAATCTTCCTGGACTTACGAATGAACTGATTAGATTTTAGTAGTCAAAAATTAATGTTGGAGGCCACTTTGACCTAAACAAACACATTTCAGTCAGGTCCTCCTTTTTATCTGTAAGAATTTATTTTTGCCCGTATGCACTCCAGTTAAGCACAGAACAGAGCACATACCAGTGACAACACAAGTGACATTTATTAAGAGAGAAACAGCACAGCTGTAGGCAGACTAAGTTTAAACAGCACACCCATATCTGACTATATGACAGCTGTACTTTCAGCTATAAGCAGACCAATCACTCACTCTGGGCTAGAATTCACTTCAGCTGATCTTGCAGTTTGACTTTGTGGCCTCCCAAAACTAACCCCATTTTTGGTCATAACCCAATAACTTTTGCACTAAATATGAGAAAATTTCAAAATTTCTGTTTGTTGAACATTAATAACTTGACTGTGACATTTAATTATCAAAAGGTCTGGGACCAATTTTACAGTAACATCACGTTTTGCAAAATCATTTTTGCCACTCACTTGGAAGTAGAACAGGTCATCTACTAATTATTTTATAAAGATCCCTGGCTTCTCCAGTAAATTTGTCTTAGTGCCCTTGAGCAAGATACTGAAACCTAATTTAGACCTAAATGCATCCATTAGAGTGTAACTGTGGGCTTGATAGATACAAACTCCATAAAGGCATACAACAAAATGCTGTATGAACCACATTGAGTGCACAATTAGAGTATAACAATGTTAAGTACCAGTCCATGTAAAATTAAAAGGGGGAAACCACGTTACATTTCTGGTCAGATACTAAGCTGTGCAACATTAATCTTTAGAGCCTATCTCCAAACCGTAAATACTGTATAGAAGACCTGTGTAGAAACAGCATCTATAATTTAGAAATCATAGTTGTATTTGTAGCAGCAGCTATATGTATTAAACTTTAGGTTCATGTAAAGGTTTTATTCACAAAAAATAAACATGCCTAGTATCCTTTATGTTCTTCTCAACAGGCATGAAACTGCAGTTTTCTAATTTTTATTCAGCATCTTCATATGAAGGGTTTGTTGTGATGTATCCAGGTAAAAAAAAAATCCTAGAAAAGTGATCCTGTTCATCTGAATGCAGTATTTGCAGTGAGATAAACACTGACCCCTGCTGACCAACAAAAAGAATGTCGTCTCTGAGACCAAAGAAGTCATTTCAATGAGTGATGAAATGTTTCTCCTACTAATAAACGCTACATCTAGATGAACAGAAATACTTTTTCCTTAAGGCACATGAATTGTTGTACTTTTCTTGATTATAAGGAACACAGTTATACACAATTTTGTGCAGGGATGAACTGATACGTTGTTTGATATCAGCCTTGTTGACTGACATGACATTTACCTTTGCTGTGTCTCACAGATTTTGATAAAGCAGAAGGAACGACTAAAAGAAAAAGTACAAATACAAAAATATGCACTAGCTATCAGTGAAACTGGGATTTTAAACTCTGATATCAATCTACAGCCGATGTATCTGGAAGCACGTTTTCATCGGGCACTGTTAAAAATGATTCTCTCGATCATCAAACTCCTGTGTAATTCTAAATAACAGGAAAACACAGAGTTACAGCTGATGATGGTTGTTCCACTCTCTGTATTCCTGCTGTCATTTCTCAGATGTGGAACCCAAACAGGCCAACTCTGCAGCACTGCATCCTCTCATGTTTACAGACGCACTGATGGATGGTAGGTGGTGTGTAGTGAGACACGTCCCAGTGTGGTTTAGCGATGCAGTGTCAGGAATGAACGGCTGACCTGCTGCACAATAACACAGAACAGCTGTGAAGTCACTGCAAAAAAGATCAAAACTGATTTGTAGCTGAAAATTACTTAAATTATCTGAGTAGAATTTTTAAAGAACTGAACTTCTAAAATAAATGAAGTCCTGCTCGGTACCTGGAGGAGGCTCCTCACAGTTATCTGCATCTCCTCTTTGTTCACACACAGCTCCAGCTCCTTGCCTTCTTTACTTGGCTCTTTTGATTGGCTCGCTGTGCTCTCATTAGTGAGAGTCATGTTGCAGAGCTTCTCACTCAGTCTAAGAACAAAATTCAACACAAGACAACGAAAGACTGACTTTGTCAGCTACCTCAATGTCAGGTATCATCCAGCCTTCAAATTAACCTCCATGTTTCTGACCTTTGTGGATCAGAGGAGGAGCTACAGCTCTGCATGGTTTCCATCAGCTGAGCTCTGATCGCTTGTCCTTTTGGGCTGGACAATACATCAGAGACCCTGCAGCCAGGGAACAGACTCATAAGCATAGCAGCCACCTACACAAACAGACACACACAATTAACACAAGATTTTAAAATATTAAAATGAAATGCATCAGTAAAGTTTTACTGATAAAACTTTTGAAATTGTTTTCAGTAAATGTTTATCCCACAAGAGGTTTTAAAGTTTCTTGTTAATTGATTAGAAATTAACAGATGACCAGCCATTAACTTCCTTATTTTAGCTGTTAATTGGCTCCTTTAGTGTTGGGCTGGGATGACTGTTCACATTAAAACAACTTCCATTCAGGGTTATTTGAGTGTCATGTCTTCTCCTTATCTAAGGGCTCTGTCAGACATTGTGTTAATCTTATTGAATGAAATCTTTTGAAATGAAATGTGGCTTTACTGAAAACCACAAAAGATTAAAGAATTTGAGACCTCCTCGTGGGTGGGGTCCAGAATCAGCATGCAGATGAAGTCCTGCCTGGCCCCGCTCAGGTTCAGCAGCTTTCGAAAAGCCTTCGATCTGCTTTCGTAGTAATGGCTAGAGGCGGGGTTGTGCTGGATGGCCAGAGAAAACATATCGACTGCCTCCTGGAAACGCCTGCAGATCCAGACACACACATTCAACAGTATATCAGCTAAGTGACATTTGATAACTTGACTTTATAAGTTTCTCTGTGTGGGTGTTAATGGGATGTTCTCCGTGTGGTTCTGACCCATCCTGGAAACACAAAGATCCCAGCGTGTTGTAAATGACAGCGAGGCGGAGGCGGACAGCAGGGTCTTTTGGCTGCATCATCTCCTCAGCCTGCCGGTAGTCAGCCAGAGCATAGTGCCAATAACTCTGCTTAAAGAAACAGTCTGACATACACATATAAGCATCAAAATGGTTCCTCAGTTAAGCATTTAGTGTCAATATTTCATTAACTTTACACACATTAACTCTGGTTTTAATTTTCATAATAGCTGCTTTGATGATGTAAAGACAGGTGAAAAACAAAACCCTAACACGATGAACGCCACTCTTCCTACAGATATTCCCATATTTGGTGTTTGATTGATGCTGAGAGAGTTGGGTCTCACATGTTGGTCCACAATCTCCCCACAGGCACTCAGCTGGGTAATTGTAGAGGCCAAGCAAATGATTCACATCATCTTCAAACCATTCAGTCTGGTCCAGCAGGATCAAAATGTTTCATCATATGATGACAGGAAACTATTTTTGTGTTGTTTTTCAGTGATGATTCTCTCTGAGGGAACACGTGTGGCCAAAACATATCAACAAAGTCCCCAACTCCAGCGCCTGGCATTATTGAACTGGCTTCATTTTCCAGTGCTGCTCGCCTCAGCCTCATTCCCCCTCCTCTCTGTGCCACCCCATTTAACAAAAATCCTGCAAATGCCCCTGGATATAACAATGAGAGGGAAAATGAAAGACAGGGTAGTGGGAGTGGGATGATGTTTAGCAAAGGGCTTGGGAATGAACTGAAATCCAAGAAGGATTCATGCGTAACTTATGCTCCCGTGGTTGTGTTAGCTTATGGAGGGATTTCCCTTTAGAAAGCCTACAGAGAGACGGAGAGGGGTTTTGAACAACTGCAAACGTGCTCCCATGCAGTCCTCCAAAATCCCAACTGCATGTTGCTTGACATGAATGACAGTGTGCATCAATCAAACGCTGATTAGCTGACAGTGGGCCAGAATAGGGAGAGGAGTCTCAGTGGAGATCACCAGGAATGGGAAAAGTATGAAACAACAAAAAAAAGAAAAAACATCACTGTTTTTAACATTTCACATCACCTTTTTGCATGTGATATGTCTGTTCTTCTCTGACACTGGTTAATGGACCAACAACAGCGTAAGCATAACTGGCCCACAGACCGGTTGTACAACATATTTTTTATACAGCCCGCATCTGACAGCAGATGCTCTCTGCAGTCTGAAGCTGCATATGTATTGCCAACAGACTCAACGCACTACTGTCGCTGAACCATTCATTTCCAATCCCCCTCGTGTTACATAGTAAGATGTGAGATACAGGGGCTATCCAAATACATGGCTATTAAATTGTGTTTTATCCCCATCCATTCCTGATGGAGAGTGTAGAGTGGTGAAACTCTAAAAACAGTGCATGATCTTCAGTTGGAGCAGCTCTTCAGTCTTGCTGCCTAAAAATCTGGTTTGTCAAGTTTCCCCTGTCACATTAGATGTTTTGCCTCTTTTACTGTGCAGGAAGTCACATGCTTCAACTCAAACACTTAGAAGGACACTCAGTGTAAGATCTTCTTTGACTAAATACCCTGATTCACAGTGCTGATGATCCATGACAAAAGCTCGTCAAGTTTAAGGTGTACTTTTGGCTTTAAAGCCTCACGTTCTGGCTGTCGCATTACTCAAACTTCCAAAGTGCTGAATATGAATGTGCGCTTGCACAGAAAGTAGAAATTTCCACACATTAATTCTCAAAAATGTCATAACAGGTTTTGAGATCATGCAAAGTTGTTGTCCAGGCAATCACTCGGAAGGGGACATCAAACATACTTTGCACACAACATTCGACATTAGTTTTCTTACATTCAACTCAAATCAATAATGTTTAGAGCAAGCAGCAATCTCTGGGGCTGAGTGCCAAAGCCAATGCTGAAGGGCCAAAAGCTGCAGTTCCTCCAATGGCCACTTGAGGCTGACTCCAAGAGTGAGTCAACTGCCATAAACTCCTATGTAAAATGGACAGTATCACAGCAGAAATAACAGAGTTTCCCCTTTCATAAGAACTGTACATGGGATGTATATAATAAATATATAATGCATTTAAAAAAAGAGAGCACAAACATGAGCATTTCAGTAGGTAATGAATATTAATTATTAAAATCATGCTATGAGATTGCAGTTATGTGTATATGTTAAAAAACTGGTGTCTATCAGACAGTCAAAGAAAAGTTGTTGATGTGAATCAACAACAACAAGGAACAAGGAAATCAACAGAAAAAGAAAACAAAAAGCAGGAAATAATTTATCTAAGTTTTACATTTCCATCAGAGATCTGATTAAAGGTTGAGGTGAGTCAAAGAAGATGTTCAGTATTTTGGGGGGTGCTCGATCTAAGAACATTTGGGGTTTCATTGCATGGGTGAAAAGAGCAGAGGACTCACACACAGACAGGTCAGGTGTCACAGCCTCACCTCCTCGGTTCACGTACAGGCCTGCCTGGCCCTTCTCTTCCTCAATGGCTTTGTTGAGAAGCAGAGTCGCCTCTGCGTAGAGACCTTTGCAAAAGCACTGAACGGCAAAATCATTGTAGATGAGAGCCAGCTGAAACTGCGCCTCCTCCTGCACAGAGCAACTCTCAGCCTTATCATCTCTGACCTCCACCTTCTGACTCCTGATTTCCTGCTGTCCCTCCTTCTCCTCTTCTCCACTCAGCTCCACAGCCTGGATTATATCCTCAATGGCTGGTATGAAGTTCTTCATCCGTCTATACAGAGTCCCTCTGCAAATGCAAGGGAATAGCATTCAGCTGAATTAAATACATGTCAGCAAGTCAACATTCCGCTGTGTAACAGTCCCAAAACAGATTTTGTTAAGGTCTACACATTGGCTGGAAACACCTGAACAGGTAGAGGCCTCCGTCCTCTGGGCTGTTGGCTAGAGCGATATTAATCATGCAAAGGGCTTCAGGCAACTCTCCACACAAAGCTTTGTCCACAGCCCTTTGTCTCGCCTGTTCACTCGCTTCCCGCAGCTGGAGTTGCAGAGCTCCAGCCACCGGACAGGTCGGGTTCAACGCCAACGCCAACTGCACGTCATGATAACAAACTGATGTCTGGATAGAAGAAGAAAGTTTCTGCTGGTTTAATCATAAATGTTAAACAGTAGACAAAGTATACTTAGAACTTTGAACTGATGAGATCTTCAGAAGTAAAAAAAAAACAGACTAAAGGAAATTTTTGAGAATTAAAGCACATTTCATTTCAAGAAAGTTTGCATGTTATATCTGATATGAAACTTAAACACTTAAAGATTGAGCAAATAGGAAATAGCAGCAACTGCAAATCTGGCCAAATCTGGCTGTTTTATTGCAGCAGTCATTATGATAGCAACATTAGTGTATACTGTTTGTAGACACTAATCTACAACATCACTTAGCATTTACACAAACATTTCATATGACTTTTTTCCGCTTGGCTGAACACTAACTGAGACCACATGATATCTTTGTGGTTACAATGTGATGACAGACAAGATCTTACATGAGAGGCATCCATGGATCCACAACCTCAGCACTTTGTTCTCTTATTGCTGATTTATTCTTGCCAAAATCAGTTTGTGGAAGCCTCAGTTCCCAATTTCAACTGTTTTTTACAGCCTATGTTTTGTAATGCTGCATGTTCTGTCCTGCTCTGTAGCTATAGTTAGTACATTGGGCCATTACACAGAGATCAGTCAAAGAATCTTGGTATTAAAATATCGTGAACATGAATGCAAAACGCAAAATGTTGAGATTTTTACATAGGTTATACAGAGAGGTGTAAGAGATGTGACCTTGTTAAGCTCTTTGTGCAGTCGGGCTCTGAGGATGTATAGGTCGGAGGTGGGACCTTCTGATGCCATCCAGTCATTTACCAGCTTCAGACAGTCAGTGTGGCGACCTAAAGCTGTCAGACAGGCCAAGCTGGGATGCAAAGTATATGTATGTTTGTTAATTTCACATTTGAACTCTTGGGGACTTGTTATTAATCTTTTACCTTCTGTACACGAATAACAAATGCTCAAATCAATTATAAGGGAACTATAAGGTAACTTAGACACTAAACATATATTGTACTTCAGTCTAGATGTTATGGCTCAGGCTCCTGACCTTCTGACCTTGTGAGCTCTGCAACCCGGTTTCACCTCAGCAGCTTTGCTGAAAGCCTCCAGTGCATCTACAAAAAAACCTTGGTCGAACAAACACTGACCCTGGGACAACAAGAGGCAGAGGGATCTATGTTAGGATAGTTCTCTAATGCCCACTTAAATTAAGATAGGATTCTTATTTCAACTGTAGTAATTAATGTTTGGTTGCTCTGCTCTGCAGCAGTATACATCCCCGCCTTTCCATGGAGGCTAAAGGCAAGGAAAACCGCTACAAAAACCCTTCTCATAGAACAGAACAGGCATTAATGACAACAAATATAACCTTGATTATTTCATAAACAGAAGGAAACAGAGAACCTGGATGGTAGGTGGGTTGCAAGGAGGCATACATTGGCAGCAGTAGGTAAATTAGTGCATGCTATATGAGATTTGCAACTTGGGTGTGTAGTTTGGCACTAAGATCAGCTGATCTGCCAGGCCTGTGGCTGAGTTTGACTCAGCCACTAGAACTAAGTATAAGCTCAGTTCTATGTAGAATAAACTTAGATTCCAAGGAGATATATGATATAATGAACGTATATTTGAGAGAAACACTGTCAAACAATATGCAATATTTTTCATGTCAACAACTTTAAATCAAACAGAAAATAACATGTTTTTTTCTTTTCAATTATTTTTTACTTAAGAGGTGCTCACAGCTAGAGTCGTGTCCTGAGATGACCCGAATAAAAATCCTCAAATAGAAAAAAAACTTTCTGAAACTGAGTGTTCAGACCTTGTATCCAGCATTGTAGCAGTATATTCATGACAGAAAATAAGAAACGACATGACAAGTCTTCATCATTGGACCCTGCGAATACTTCTACCTGCAGATAGTAAATGAAGGCCAAACGATCCTCGAAGGCTCCAGGCTCCAAGAGCCAGGCCTGTTTGTAACAGGCTGCTGCTGACTGGAAGTCACACAGCTGTAGGTAGGCCTCTGCCTGGCTCACATATAGCTGAACCTAGAACATGTAATATCACAGGATATAACAATATAGAGAGGATAAGACGCAGGCCAGAAAAGAGATGCATACATAATATCCAGAAAGCATAACTAACGGTTATGTTAAAAAAAAAGCCTCATCTGATCTATTTTACAGGAAAATCAGCAACATCTTGTGTGACCACTGTGGAAGGTGACCTGTTGTGGCTGCAGAGTGATGGCTTTGGAGAAGCAGATGACAGCCCTCTCATACTGAGACTTCCCCATTGCCTCTTCCCCATTTATATAACTGCAATAACAAAAACAAAAACAAATATTACTTAACAATGAAAATACTTAAAATTCAATAAACTGTCTATATATAAGTGGAAGGTAATCAGACACAATTTGGTTTTAAAGGAAGTGGAAGGGAGCTAAAACAACTTATTCCACACAGAGGATGAACTTAGATGAAGCACAAAGGCCCAATATAACATAAATAATGACTATAATAAGAAGTATAACACCATTTTAAATGTACTGCTGTACGTATTCAAGACACATAGGTATCAGTCACTGTTGATTCTCACTGCTCAGCGGCCTTGCTCTGAATGATGAGGCTGCCCTGCAGGTCTGGTCTTTGACAGGATTTTTCTGTGTGAAGAAATATTTTACTGGAGCCAAACAGCCGTTTTAGGCTGTTTTTTCTTTTGGCCTCAACCAGCTCCTCTTCTGATACAGCAGTGGGGAAAAAACTCTGCTCTGCATCCTGGAGGTGGACAATCAAAAGATTTCAGTTCACTTTTTCTGAGGTGGCACACTGTTTTATCTCGACAACATCACATAACAGTTTATTAGTGAGGCTATTATTAAGGTAGTGGAAAACATTTATTGTGTGCTGTTATGCATTTAAAATTTTTAAATTACAAGTCTTACTCCAACCTAAAAACACTTTGCGTCACTTTCAATGTTCACTCAGTAGCCGTAACGTTATTTAACCTGGGTTTGTGCTAGTTAACTAGCTCAGGCATCATAAATGAAACAAACATATTTTATACACAACCAACAGGCTGGGCCTGTCTACATTTTCACTGTTGCTTTTCAGTCACTTTTTACCGTTTGGTCATCTGTCTCCTCAGATGTGTCCATTGCGTCACTGAAATTGCTGTTTCGAGCTGTTTTACACTTACGCAGTCACTTTTACGACCTTTATTTTTTGCTTTGCTTGTATAAAGTTGTTGCCTAATGTTGAAAATCCGAGGGTCGCCATGGAAACCAACTTCAACACTCCTAGAAGCTCTTATTTTGGAAACAAATCGTAAGCGAGAGATCGCTTCCTTCCTGTTTTTTCGCCATGTTAAAATGCAAAATAAATAACATTAACGTCTTTTAATAAGCTGTAGCTATAAAGTAAAATTAAAACACATGCAAAAATTAATGAACTGTGTAACGCTACGTTTTAAGCTTAAAGGAATGAGCTTTAACTAATTCTGAAGGAATGACCGCGATTAACCAGAATATCTGCCCGTCTTCGTAAAACGTTAAAAATTAAAGTGAGTTTAATTTTTAGAGTAAAGGTGTCTGTTACTCTATCTTTGCTTTAATAAAGATAGGAGACTGCAGTCTGTTTTGGGCGATAGACCTCATACTAGGAGTTTTACTGTGAAACTACTTACACGCAGGGAAACAGGAAATAAGAGGAACACAGGACGATCAGCTGACTTCAATGTTGACAAAGCAAGTTAACCGCCGGTGAGAAGCAAATGTTCTCGGTAATGGTCACATTGTTTTTTCCAGCTGAATTGTCCGATATTTTCTTCACGGATATCTCAGATGGTCTAACTTCTTCTTTTTTCTGATTCCGTCCTGGTGGTTTTTCGCTTTCTTCGACTGCTTTTCTAGCTTTTGTTCGGGGATTTTTAAATTACTTTCTGACATGTGATCATTGTCAAAGGTGAACAGAGGTAAAAACCAGGAAAGATTGCTACTACTGCTGTCGGTATGGACATCCAAGATGAGAGGAGAAGGCTGCTGGATGCCGAGGGTGGAGATCCAACAGGACTCATGTCTGAACAAGATGCTTATCTGAGGTCAGTGTAGCTCTACCACAGCAGATCATTTCAGAGGGTTTACGTATCATCTAAATATACAGAGTTATCTAGACCATGCAGATTATGTTTCCGACTTGTAGTTTTTACTCTCCCCTTGCTGTTTTAGGGAACCCAGTTTAATTACGGATATTATTGCTTTGTTTAGTTTTAATGGTGTAGCATAATTTATTGGTGTGTGTGTGTGTGTGTGTGTGTGTGTGTGTGTGTGTGTGTGTGTGTGTGTGTGTGTGTGTACTAAATTTAAAGATTATGGCATACTAAACAAGCAGTTGATCTTTGCTTAGCTTCTTTTTGCTTGCTTATTTGGAACCTGAAAGGGCCACAGAGGAGAATCTGGAGTTTGCTTGATAACAACTGTTTTATGTTGACCTAGACCAAAGTCAATGGCTACTAGAAGAATTACACAGATGAGTGACAAATTAAAGGAAAACACTGAGCCCTTCACCTCTGCATTGGGGGGATGTGGTATGCTGTCATGGATGGGTTTTTCAATACAATACAATATTCTTCTGAGTGATCGCCTTTATCCTACAGTGACACATTTCTGTCCTGCACGGAGAAGTTTGATGAGGATGAAAATGATGTAAACCATGTTGCTATGAACAAATATAGGGATTTTAGACTCGCATACATCATCAGCAGAGAGAGTGACTGAATATCTTTTGGAAAAACGTCACTACAATGAAGTAAAGCGAGTACATCAGCATTCTGAGAACTAGATTTTAGCATGTGATTTGATGCAGAGTTTCCTGCTTCAGAAAGCTTATACTGATCTACACTGCAGTAACAGTTGTAGGAGGGCCCCTTCCTGTCCCAACAGTACTGCCCACCATGGCTCAAAGAAAGGTCCATGAAGACATGGATGAGCAAGTTTGGTGTGGAAGAACTTGACTGGCCTGACCTCAACACCTTTAGTTTGAATTATAGTGATGATTGCAAAACCAGCTTTCGTTTCCAACAGTCCAAGGGTGACTTGAACATATGGTCATGTGGTACACCACATACTGGTGTTGTAGCTGTAAAGTGGGGGGTGGGGGCAAAAAAGCTTTTATTTTTATATTCTTAAGTTTTAATAACATTAATGTAATTACATTTTTTATATATTAATGTAAATCTGCAAAATAATGTTACAAACCCTGAAAAAATTATCATTTAGTACACCCAATGCTCCCTTTAAACTCACTGGAGCTTACAGACAATCTCATGTCCTATTAAAGCTGCTTTATTCTTCCTGCATTCAGTCTAAAGCTGCAAAGTACTGTGCAGCACCGTGATCCTAGCTCTGCTTTTTCATTCTTAGTCCGAGTTAATCACAGTCATATCTGCTAGTTTTTGTAATACTTGCTCTATTCTGTACTGGATTCCTATTGTTGCTGGTGCTCTCCCAGTTTAAATACAAATCAGTATTCTCTTGATTACAGTGTTCCTGACTGAACAGCCGTTAGAAATGATGCATGTCACCCATGCCATGATATTATAGGCTTAAAAGAAGAAGCAGAAATTATTCTCTCTTTTGTCCCTGAAGCATATTAATGAGGCTGAGCTTCTTTCTATCATATGTGAGACCTGACCTTTACCTCCTACACTCATCTGTGTTCCTCTTTCTCTCCACAGCAAAGTGAAGAATCGAAAGTTGTACCTTGCGACACTTGCCTCTGTTCTGGGTCCCATGAGCTTCGGGTTCGTGCTGGGATACAGCTCTCCCGCCATCCCCGAACTCACCAAGATTGAGGACTCTCGGCTGAGACTGGACGATAACCAGGCTTCCTGGTTTGGGGTATGATGACAGCCAGGCAATTTTAACAGCAGATTTGTGTGACATCTCATTTCATCCAACACATCCTGTAAAAAAGACACACAAGAAAGAGCCGGATGAAATTAAAATGTGTTCACTGTATGTTTAAAATTAATCATTTTAGCACATTTTAAGAGCTTCAATAATCATGGTCATAACAGTTTATGACATAAAACGGTGGAAGAGTCACTGAAGGAACAACTTAATATACTGATCAGCCACAACACTGAAGCCATGTGCCTAGTGGTTTGTAGGTTCCCTTCTTGGTAACCCAGTGGTAACATTTTGGCCGCCTCCATGTTTGTGTTTTGTTTTGTTTTTTTGTTTTTTTTTTTTTGGGGGGGGGGGGGGTTTGAGCCAGAAGTGACCACACTTGGACGAGAGGCTGCATTGTTTAGTCTAATTGTTTAAAATAATAGAAGCTGGCATCCATAGCAGTCACAACTCTAACGCTAAGCCTTAGGACAATCACACCGTTGAGTAGCTATAAAAGAAGTCACCTCCTGTATAGTAGCTGATAAATGGGGAAACTAGCCATAGAGATCCCAAAAGGTTGATTCTTTTCATCCGGACGTAGCAATTTCAATGGGAGAATCTTTTCATCACTCCTTCAGTCTCAGCTGACTGCAGGTTTCCCCAACCTGCAGTCAGCTTTGTGTGTATACGTGTTAAAGGTAACATCTTCATGAATGGCAGTACCTAAGGTTTGCCTCCAGTATACTGTAATCTTCTTCTTCTTTTCACTGCTTCCTTTATGGGTTGCCACAGTAGTTCATCTGCCTCCATCTCACCCTATCACATCCTCTTCTGTCACATCAACCGTCTGCATGTTCTCCTTTACTATGTTCATGAATCTTCCTTATTTTTCTCCTGCCTGGGAGCCTAATCCTCAACATCATTTGCTCAGTTTATCTACTATCCCTCCTCTGCAAATGCCCAAATTATCGTAGCGTTGCCTCTTGAACTTTGTCTCCAAAACACTTAACCTGAGGTTTCCCACTGATGCACTCATTTCAAGTCCCGTCCACTGTAATGAGAGGATCTGTGTAATTTTTGCCCTTTTAATGTTGGGTATAAAGAGTATATGCACCCTTTAAAGCCAAGCTGTCTGTTTTAAAATACGTTGAAAGTATTTCACTTAAACATATGGTCATGTGTTACATGGCATACTGGTGTAAAGTTGGTCTATATACTGCAAGCGCCGGAGCTTTGGCCTTTTTCAAAATAGGCACTAATGCAAAATAGAAAATATAGTCCAGATGTTAACTCAACAGAAATAGTTAAACCCTGTTTAATTATTCTTTTAAAATAATAAAATTGATCAAATGCAACATAAAGTTCAAATAATTCATTAACGTTTATTGCTGACGATCTGTTCTGTGTTTCAGTCCATAGTGACGGTGGGAGCAGCGTTGGGCGGGCTGATTGGTGGCTGGATGGTGGAGAAGATTGGCAGGAAGGTCAGTCTGATGTTATGCGCGCTGCCATTTGTCTCCGGCTTCACCATCATCATCGCGGCGCAGAACGTGTGGATGTTTTACGTTGGCAGAATTCTGACAGGCCTCGCCAGCGGCATCACCTCGCTGGTTGTCCCGGTATGTCATTTAAAAGCAGATTAAAGGCCTCTTTAATATTTGACCCGGCATCTGTTGATGTGAAGATTAGACAGTTTGATTCCAGAAGAAAAAAATCCATCTCCAAAAAACTTGGTTGTTAGACAGTAAATTGAAATGTCAGGCAGAAAAAACAAGGTATGCTTTCATTTTGTGGGATTAAGAAGTAGCTGCACAGTATCACTTGAACACTGATTAAAAATTAGAGAGTATAATCTGACACATGGCCTTAAATGGTGTGAAAGCCAGACACCGAATGACCTGATGGGCGGCACCTACACTCAGTGAGATAAATAAGGATTGTTTTGAACAGTGAATCATGCAAAGCCATTGTAGAATAAAAATATGGAGCTAGAAATGAACAGAATAAGACCACCTTTGCTTCAATAACAT
Organism: Rhamphochromis longiceps; assembly: GCF_057381845.1. NCBI lineage: Eukaryota > Metazoa > Chordata > Actinopteri > Cichliformes > Cichlidae > Rhamphochromis > Rhamphochromis longiceps. The sequence goes on along the minus strand of NC_140568.1, from coordinate 40,925,935 downwards.
AAATGATTGTTAGTGTGGATCAGTCCATTCAAACGCCAAACATTTGTTGGCTTTGGCTTCTCAAATGTGAATCATAAATGTGCTCTTAACTTTATATAAACAAAATTATATGTGTTTGCTTTATAAACCATTAAGAGAACAGTTCTGTATACTAAAGGTTTGAATTTTTGATGTTCTCCCTTGTCTCCCCTCAAACAGGTGTATATTTCTGAGATGGCACATGAAAAGGTCCGTGGGACTTTAGGCTCCTGTGTGCAGCTCATGGTGGTGATAGGCATCATGGGAGCTTATCTTGGAGGTATGAAACTGATGTTTAAGTTTTTATGGCATCTTTAAAACTCCCTTTGCAAAGTCTACATGGCTACAAGAACTGCAGTGTCAGATACAAGAAAAAGTGTCAGATAACAACAACGTTTTACAACCTACAAATCATTGAAAGATGATGTAACAAATGTGGCATTCACATGATCATCGTCATATATGATCCGATTCCTCTGCTGCCTCTTAGACAACAGCCTCACTGCTTGACCTGTGTGAAAATGGCTGCTTCTGGCTAATCTTGTTAGCTGTGTGCTGTGCATGATTTCCTAATAAAAGCTGGTATGTTTTGAGAGGAGGATTTGTCTCGTGGTGCTCTGGAGGTTAGTTGCTGTGCAAACACAGCAACTGTGTCACACTGCAGTCAAACAGCTGTTTGGTTGTGGGTAGATATGGTTTTTGAATTGTATCAAAGGTCTATCAGAGTTTGCAGTGATAACTTGCGGAATAACATCATGAGGTTAAAAATAGAATAATTTATTTATGAATCAGTTGATCAGTAAACTGGTTTAGAACCTGTTTCTCTGTGTGAGCCTTGTGACTGAATTTTGACGTGACCATAATCCCTCTGTGTGCCCCCCAAAGCTAAAATTACTCAAATAAATAAAAAAAAACTGTTTTGTGTCCTCAGTTTTCTGCGTATCAATTTAGAGTGTGCGCTTGAGTTTTATAACTAATCAAAAAAAGACAAGCCCAAACCTCTTTTTATTCAACGCTCTGAACAAATGGTTCCTGTGCAAAAGGTGCTCTGTTCTCATTCTTGGCAGACTGGCTTAATCGAGAACTGTATTCACTAAAGTACTGAAAACATCGAAAGAGAGGCACACACACTCACACGCACACACTTGTTTTCAAGTGTGAAGACATTGAGACATGTCATTGACATAATGCTTTTCCTAGCTGCTTACCATAACCCTAACCATGAAAAATGAATACCTAACCCAAACCCTCAGTCTAAACCTAACCACAACCTAACTGTAACCCTGACCCTAAAACCACATTATGAGCCTCAAAAATGCCTTCAGACTGGTGGGGACGGTCATTTTGTCCCCATAAGTGACTGTTGGTCCCCACAGGTATAGTAGCATCCCAATTTTCTGTCCTTACAAAGACGTCTAAACGTGTGTATACACACACACACAGTATTATGTTAACTGTGTATCATAGACAATCTGGTAACTTGGGTAACATTTGACAAATAGAACTTATGGATAAAGTTTGAGAAACAGGAAAATGCTAAGGAATAAGGCAATTGTATAAGAATGCAGGAAAAACCTGAAGTAAAAAGCACGTGTTGGAACTGCGACATTTTACATTGGTCTATAGCAGGGGTGGGCAACTCCAGGCCTCGAGGGCCAGTGTCCTGCAGGTTTTAGATATCGCCCTGGGTCAACACACACACATCAAATGATTAGTTCATTACCAGGCCTCTGGAGAATTATAAGACATGTTGAGGAGGTAATTTAGCCATTTGAATCAGCTGTGTTGGATCAAGGACACATCTAAAACCTGCAGGACACCGGCCCTCGAGGCCTGGAGTTGCCCACCTCTGGTCTAGTCTCCAGGTTTAATGGCCAGCAGGGGCTCACTACTCAGTTGCAAAGATAGCTTATTGCTCATTTGATTTATAACCTCAGTAAACAGGTTCCTAATTAGTTTATTGTATCAGTCACTAGCCTCCTCAAGTCTTCCTCAATATAACATGATGTTCATTGAATAAATTATTGTCTCATTAGCATACAGAAGGATCATAAGAGTACACATTAGGACAGGCTCACCTTAATATTGACACGTTGCTGCCCAGTGAGCATGCATTGCCTTTCTCACTTAAATCCGCCCCTCACTTGTAATGTTTGGTGTTAAACACTTAGATATGGGGGCAGTATAAATGCTAACCTTGAGGCTTCAGTAAAAACTAAAAGTGTCAGTTCAAATGGTTCTCACTGTTAAGACAAAGTTGTTTCAAAACAGCTGCATGGTTTGATGCGATGGATCACATCATGGAATTTGTTAAAAGGCCATATGAATCAAATTGTCTTTCATATGTACAAGAAATGTTGCTTATTTCTATTGAGGCTTTTTTTTTGTTTTGTTTTGTTTTGTTTTTTGGTAAAGGGGGAAATGTCTCTGTTAGACATTTTTTAACTCATTCAGTGATTTAGTGATTACCTGTTTGGCCAAAATTAACAACCTTCTCTGAGCACATATAACACTTTAGATGCCGATTTTGAAATATAATAAATATCCTTGTTCCTGTTATTGTAAAATTAAAATGAATGGCTTCTAAAACTTCTTTTCCACATCTCTTTAAACAAAAGATGAGGAATAGCTGTAGAAATGGCTCATCCTGAGTGTGTGTGAACCTGTCCTGCAGGTCTCTTTATGGACTGGCGTTGGTTGGCGATCTGCTGCTCCATCCCACCGACGCTGCTGATGGTCTTTATGTCCTTCATGCCTGAAACGCCCCGCTTCCTGCTGTCACAGGGCAAGCGAAGGGAGGCTGTGGAGTCACTGCGCTTCTTACGTGGACCAGACGCTCCTGTCGAATGGGAGTGCGCCCGCATTGAGGAAGCATGTGATGAGCAGGTGATATAAGACAAGAATTTCTGGCCACAGTGCCTTTGCCCTCCTCAATTGTAATTCAACCACTGTGGGAAAATGTTGGCAGTTTGGCTTGATGATTGACAACGTTATTCTGTTTTCCTCCTAGGGCTCTAAATTCCAGCTGTCTGACCTGAAGGATCCTGGTGTCTACAAGCCTCTGGTGATTGGCATCATGCTGATGATCTTCCAGCAGATGAGCGGGATCAACGCCATCATGTTCTATGCTGAGAATATATTTGAACAGGCACATTTTAAGGTAGCTCATTCACAGGCGCTACTGCTCTTTCTATCACTCACTAAACAAAGCAGATGAAGGAGCAGAAGAGCAAGACTTCACAGGACAGTGCTGGCACCTTTTTATCAAAAATGGATTTGTCGCGTTGCACTTTTCCCAAAAAGGCTTTTTTGGGAAATAGGAGTAGGGCTAAAAACAAAAGTCACAAGTTAGTGTAACAAAATGCGAAACATTTCAGTGAACACACTAATAGAAAGCTCTCCCCTTGGAGGTGAAAATTGAATTCAACAGCAAAATTATCAATTTACAAGTTTTCAGTGAAAACATAAATTCATTATAGACCTGTCTTTCTCGTTATTCTGCAGCAAAGTGACCTGGCGTCAGTGATCGTGGGTCTCATTCAGGTCGTCTTTACTGGAGTAGCAGCGCTTATCATGGACAAAGCTGGAAGGAAAGTCCTTCTCATTATCTCAGGTAGCCAGAATCTTTAAATGTAATTATTAACCATAATTCCTGAGATCTCTCTGTGACACCTCCTTGATTGTAATTTCATAACACAGGTGTTGCCATGGCCATCAGCACCACAGCATTTGGAGTTTACTTCTACCTGATGTCCTTACTTCCAGAACCCCATGGTGACCTGGCCTGGATGGCTCTGGCCAGCATAGCGGTGTTCATCACAGGTCAGTTTTCCAGCATATAAAAATGGGTCAATCAGCTCCACTTCAAGATGCAAAAATGATTTAGTCCTCACACCTTTTCCTTACCTTATACTTAATACAAATAACTTTGGATATTTAATGGCTTTGGCTATTCCATCACAAATTCAAAGATAAATTTGTCAGTCATCTGCAAAACATTTAATTAGGGCTGTGCGATATGACCAAAATCTCATATCCTATATCCTAATATATCCTATATTTATCGTCCCAAACGACGATATTTATCACAAAAGTTTTACATTTTCTGTAAATTCTGTGAATCTCGGGCAACTTGCGTGAAGTGTTTTCAGCTGGGAGTGCTGTACCTGGAGTCGAGTGTTACATAAGTTGAAACGGCCGCAATTTTCACAATTTTGTGAGTATTTATTACACGGCATGCTGAGGGTAAAAGCCTGTCCTAAGGTTTATGTTTTTAAGCACCCATCGGCTCTTTTTAGTTTCTCATCCGTAAACACTCCACATACAATTTCACCTGATTCAGTTTATTTTGAAAAATCTCAACAGGATCTTCAGCTTTTTTTTGTGAAAGGTTTACGTGGAAAATAAACAAGCGGAAGGCGGAGCCACACGATGGTTTTACCGTCGTTGTTGCTAACGACAACGCAAACAAACAGTCGCTTGTCCGTCAGTAGTGTGGTTATTTTATATATAAGAGAAAGAGAGAACTTTAAGAAATCCTGGAGTGACCATCAAAACGATGAAAAACTATTTCCGTAAACAGTTTATTTTGCGACACCACGAAACAAGCGATAGCGTAAAATGAAACATTAGACGTTATATCGTTATATCGAACAGCCCTACATTTAATACTCCAAAACCCAAACAAATTAGTGCTGCTGATGGGGATTTTTTTTGTTAAACTTGTGGGTGTATTCCCCCAACAGACCATGCCACTTTAATAACTGTTGCTGTCCTGTTCAGGTTTTGCTCTCGGCTGGGGTCCGATCCCGTGGCTCGTCATGTCAGAGATCTTCCCAGTGAAAGTGAGGGGGGTTGCCAGCGCTGTCTGCGTCCTCACCAACTGGAGCATAGCATTCGTCGTCACCAAAAATTTCCAGGATATGATGGTGAGTGTTGAACAGAATACCAAATCTGTTAAAGATCCATAAAACCACATTTCAACCAGGATTGTAAACAGAAGTGAAATTTAATTAAACAGAAGTGAAATTTTATCTTACATCTGGGATCCTTTTTTTAGTGAACACATGAGCATACAGCATGTTTACTTAAGATGCCATAAAAAGACTTCACTGCAAATTTTGCACTTTGCAGCACCATCCGAGGGACAAAGTAGAGCCCTTTGCTGGGCTGGTTCTGGCACATAGGCCGCATGTTTACCACAAATGGTTCAATGGATGTGGAATAAGATCCTGTTGGAACAGTTAGCATAACGTAACTCACCAGAAAGTCAAAATGATGTCACACAGTAATCATTATTGTTTGTTATTATGGTTGTGATGAGATAGCAGAACACATTGGAAACACATCATCACTGACTTATGGCAAAATGTTGATGACTCGCCCCCATCAAACATAGTTTATTCCCAGAAAGCTTCCCTGCCAACACCAGACGAGCTGCAGAGAAGTGCATTCCTACTTAACGAGCATATTAAGGGAAGCATTTAGTCCAGTATACACATAGTTGTTGTAACGGCCCTAATTTGCCATCAGTCATAACAGACTTAACTGGCCATTTATGCTCACCATTGTTGCTCTCACAAATGCTGCATGACTCCTGACTTAGTCAGGCTGGAAAAATGAGTGTTTGAAAAGCTTAATGTCTATTGCTGTTTCAGTGATGGGTCAGTACAGGCACATTGAGATAACCAGGGTACAAAGGCGAAAAGCTGTAACAGCTGGAGCAAAAAAAGATGAGATTTTGTGGAGAAAACTTTCAAACCACCATAATTATTTTGTTTCCTCTTTGGACTTGTTCTAGTATAATTTTTTTTCCGCTGAGTTGCAAAACATGTTGTTTACGAGAAGACTTCACCACGTCCAGTGTGCCACAAGCACCCTTATGAATAGTTATGGGTCTGATGTCACATTTAGACTGAGCAGTGACCAACATGCCAACCATAACAGCAGCTTAAGTAGTCAGTAGTCACTCCATAGCCTGCTTAGGTTCGCTGTATTGTCTCAAAGCGCTGTCACTTTTAGATTGGATATTCTCAGCTCAAAGGATAATGGGTTTCATTTTTTTGTACAGGATTATAGTTTTGTTTTGTTTTTTTTAACCATCTGTATTTGTGAATTTAAAAAACAAAGTTTACTCTACACCAACATCTAGATTACTGTACAGCGATATCTTTGTATAACTTCCTCCTGGAGGTCAAAAAACTGCATGTTACATTAATTGGTCATTCTAAATTGGCTTTGGATGTTGGATTGTGTAGCTGTCTGTCTCATTGCTGAAGGCCACCTCTGCTACCTGGAGAAGCCTCTCCAACATACTGAGGATGGAAAAATAACAGTTAAATCCATATGAGTGACAATTTGTGAAGCTGTGAAAACATATTTTGATGCAGGGATGAAAATTTGAATTGAATTTGCGCTGCAGTCGGGATATTTTGAGTGTTTTTGACATAGTTCTCTGTGGCCTTTCCCCCCTCTCTCTCTCTCGCTCGCTCTCTCTTGCTCCCCCCCCCCCCCGATACCTATTTGCCTTGCAGAATCTTCTAACCAGTGCAGGAACTTTCTGGCTATTTGCTTCTATGTGCATCCTGAATGTCATCTTCACCATGGTCTTCGTCCCAGAAACCAAGGGCAAGACACTGGAGCAAATCGAAGCAACTTTCAGAGGGATGTCAGGTCCCTGAAGATGCCACATGTAAAGACTAAAAGACAAAACTGCTCATTTCTGAACTCACTGCTCTACCTGGGGCACTGTGTGGGTATTCTTTGTTGTTGTTATTATTAACACTTTATCACCTTTGGATATTACAGAAACTGCTGAAAGAAGTAATCCTTCGTGAAGGTTATGATTTTCAGTATTTGTGTACGAGGCATTGATTTGTCTGTTGTTCATGATGCCATTGAACTGTAATGCATCAGTAAGGTTCTGCCAAATTTGAGCTGTTTTCATGTGAAATCTGTCCAGAATCCTTTAATGTAAGATAATCTGATAAGGCAATTAAGTGCAGTCCTTTCAGTTTTGTGATACTGACAGTCTACAGAGGGGACCAGATTCAGGCTAAAGGGGGGCTGACTCTATACTGCCCCCAGGTGTACTCTTTCTTGCAGTTCTGATCAGTAAAGACAATTTTGGCAAGTTTTCCTCAGGACAGCAGTTTAGCATGAAGTTGGAAAACACTGAGGGTTGTAGTAATGGACTCCAGTGTTGCCTTCCCTATAAAATGAAATGCCAAAAATACATATAAGCTACTGTTTTTCCCTCTGTTTGTTTAAACAGAGCTTCTAAATTGAGCAGGCAGACACGTGCAGTGACTTCTTCCGGGTCATTTACATTTTTTTTCCGTTGCTGGATAAGAATATTTCCTATTGTTCTGACTCTTTTTAAGGACTCTAGCAAAAGACAGAACAAAAGTGTAACATTTTGGTAGAAGTGAGTAAGCTGTTTACACTAATTTACCTGTGTGTAATTTACACCATCAGGGAAGATTTATGTGATGGCATTGTTCTTTTGGGTTTTTTTTTTAGCTGTGAACTGTAAAAATGTGTTTTTTCTTTAAAGTTTTATAATCATTTTTCTTTTGGGATACACTTGAAAAATGTTTTAAACACACATTATATGACTTATACACCCTTGAGGTTATGATAATAGTCACGTAAGTCACATTGTGAAGTAGTGAGTTATGTTAATTAAATATCACCTTTTCTTAAACATATTGTTTTTGTTGATCACTCTACTGGAAAAGAATAATAATCATGTTGTTGTTTTTTTTTTTTTATTTAGTTTGTGATCAATAAAGATGTTTCTATTGTGTCTGTGTATTCTTTACAAATTCATTGTGAATTTCACCTGAACAGAATAAAGTCATGGTTATTTCCCTAGTTTCTCCTCTATGACTCTGGTATGACACAGAATTATTACCTACACTCGTAACATTTTTTGATGAAAAATCTAAGTTCCAGGTGATAAATGTTTCAATCTTATCATAAAGACCCCTTAAGATGTTTTTGACTGCCACTTAACGGTAACATTAACAAGTAGGAAATTTAAGTCACTTTAAGTGTTGTTGTTGGTGCCAGGTCTTAAAGATGCCACTGATTGCATGTAGCTGGATCCTGGCAGAAATTAGGTTCTGAGGTAGCCCAACCTTCCTCGGGATGTATACACATTGTTGAGCCTTGCCAGTGACAGTAAAGATGTGAGTGGTCCAGGTCAGGTACTCTGAGAGGTGGACAGAGACAAATTTAATCTCCACATCCTGACCACTGATTTATATTTGGGGGGTGGGTCTGTTCTCTTGGACCTTCAGGAATCCACTACTATGTTATTTGTCAATTGGCGCTCTCTCATCATTGTTGGTAATCAGCCCCATGCCTGTTGTGTATCTGGTGAATTTGAGCCACATACACCTGGGGTTGTTGTTCAAATCACCTTCTATCATCAGCCTTAATACAATGGTTGAGACTAGTAACTCAAATAACCACTCATTATGACCAAGGTAAGCAGAAGAGGATCTCTGAATGTACAGATGACCATACCCGGTGTCATTCCTGTCAGGTAAAAACCATAAACTGAGGCTGAGTATTCATTTCTGCTTCAATATTCAAATTACAGATTCAGCATTTGGCATAAATAACATATATGCATGGCTCCATCCTCTATGCATACATACTTGTTTCAACAATTTAAGCTGCTGCTGGTATAATGTGAGAGGTTACTTTTGTGCAAAATTTGGGACCCTCCTGAGTCTACTTGGCCTACTCAGTCTACCTGTGTATTGTTGACCATATGCATCCTTTTACACATTTTCGCAAAAGCAAAGACTGTGATAAGGATGTGTGCAGTTTTTTGTTTGCTTGTTTTACCTTTCTGCTTAATTTTTCTGCAAATTTCAGTGACTTGAAATAAAGGACAAAGTTTTGTATAAACACACTGTAAACAGGATTAGATTGCCACCACACAAGCATCCAAAACAATATCTGAATTTTATTATATTTGTTTTTCCAGCTCTAAGGGGTGAAGCAAAAACAAATTAGAAGTTGGCCAGAAACTTCTCAGCTCCAATATAAAAACATATTTTAACTGTTCTTAGTGTATGTTTAATGTTTTATTTTCAAGAATATTTAAAAGACATTTTAAATTGTGCTAAATTGTCGAAAAGAAACTCCGAGTTTGCGCACTAATCTGCCATTTGGCCTTTCAAAATAAAAGCCGCGTCAGATCCAATCGACACAAACGGTGTGAATTTGAGTTGATTTTCGGGTTTAACATTTGAGTATTTGCACTCGAAAAAATTAATAAGTAAAAAATCACAAATAATTATCTTTTGGTAGTTGTCTTCTATTTTAACTCTCCCCGTGGGTGTATTATGATATGTTGCCTGCACCCTCTTCCTGTCCGCGGTCAAAACTTACGGAAACACTTCCTGAGCTGCCTGGTGTTCGCCCGTTTGTCATCCGGGGCCGCCTGTCTGTTGCTGTCCGTTGGTCGACTCGGGGACTCGGGGATGCTGCGAGATGGGAGTTGAATCGCGCAATCAACAAAGTGTCGGACGGAGTTTGAGACAATAGGAGGGAGCTTTTCGTTAGTTTTCCCATGAACCGAAAGTGAGCGCTGGATGGATTTTTGTTTCGAAGGGATTTAAAATAAAATACCCGGGGTGAAAATGAAGCTGCTGAAGCCGAGCTGGGTGAGCCACAACGGTAAGCTTGTGCAGGAATCTGTTGGATCAAGTTGGGCTTTTGTTGTCGGAGGGGGGCGACTTGATAAGGACGCATGATGATGATGATGGTTATGGTGCTGGTGCACACTTGTTTGACTTGTTAGTCACTTAAAAGTCACTCACATGCTAAATCTAAGCCAACGTTTGGGCACTTGCATTTGGTGTTTGTGCCGTTGTCAGTATCTCTGTGCTCAAAGTATATTTGTTTGCTAACCTTAGCTAGCTAGCTAGTTAGCCCCCCCCGGCTAGTTCTGGTGTCCTGACGTTAGCTAACTTACCTGGCAGATGACCCGTGTCGAAGTTACTGCCTCGCAGTGACTTTTTGGGGTCAGATTTACTCACATCCCGTGGGATTTTTAACATTTTATTTGTGTGACGGCTTCACAGAAAGCTTAAAAAATAAACAAGTGTCTGCTGGGATCATTTTTAAGCTGTCAGTTTGGAAAGTTAACCGCCAGGGAAATGGCCTGAATTTAGGGTGCAGCTAACGACTGTTGTTAGTAGAGCACATTTTGCCCGTGAAATATTTGACATTTGGAAGACTCCAACAAAATTGCACAACAGCATCAATATAGAATGAAACCAAATGTATTAAATGTATAATTATATTAGCAGATGGATTCCAGCTGCTGATATGTTTACAAAGAAAACTGAGGAAATAATACTTTGTTTTTTTGTTTGTTTGTTTGTTTTTTAATTCAGCACTCAACGGGAGTTTCTTTGTAATCTTTAGACATACATTTTTGCACTGTTGCTAAAATAAAGCACGTACTCAGGGGTGCATACAGAGTGCACGGTTAGGTATGAACTTCAGCTTTAGTCACGTAGTACACAGTACTGTATCTTTTATAAATATCACTTTAAGTAATGAGAAGCTTGTAATAAGTCACAGTTTTTTATTGTACAGTAGCTTTTTTCAAATATATTCTAGCAATTATAACCTTATTTCAAATTGTGGTTTCTTAGGCAAAAAAGGCACCGAGTGTTAAGTAAGGGTGTATTGCATAGACTGTACACAGAAGGATGGATATGCCACACACTGGTTCTGTTCTGAAGCCTCACTATTAGTTCTTCGAAGAAGCTCAATGCATTGGCTTGACCATATCTGAATTAACAAGATAATTATCTAAAGAAAAAAAATTATCCCCAAGAGCCTCTATTGACTCGAACTTCGAGGAACAGCAATGACCCTGCTGCTTACTTTAATGTAATTTGGATTTCACTTTGAAATATAGGAAGATACTGCCATATTTGTCTCTTGTATTTAATTGCTCATTTCATTCAACTAATCCTAAAGAAACAGTGTGTGCATAACTTCACAGCAAGTCACATTATTTTTTTAGCTAAAAATAAAAAAGTATAAATTACATAGAAACCAGCTAATGATGATGTTTTTGAAATACTGTGTAATGTATAGGGATGGGTATCGTTTAGGTTTTATCCGGTACCGGTGCCAAACCGGTACTTTTGAAACGGTGCCGGTGCTTAAACCGGTGCTTAAAGAATGGAGAACACAAAATTGGTCCAAAAACCTCTCATGTTCAGCTGTTTTTTTGTAAAAAGATAACAATGTTAGCCTTTTCTGCAGCTATGGGGCATATATGGTATCACTCTTGGCTGGAAGCAGTGCTTAAAAAAAAACATAAACTTTGTCCAAAAACCTCTCATGTTTAACTGTTTTCCACTTTTTCTTTGGTCATTTTAGCCTTTTTGGCCAGGGTGAAGGGAGTATCTGCCATCAAACAAGAAGACAGCTGCATGTAGCTATGATGATGTTTGCTAGTTCACCTTACCTTTAATGTAATAACGTGGTTAGCCTACTCAACGTAAATTACACACGAACAACATTAAGCTACTCACGCAGAGAAGAACGGCTGCTGCTGCCATCATCATCCGTCATCATTTCTGCTACACTGGCAGGGCTAGGGGCCAGGACTCTCCTCTTCGTGTTTTTGGGGGATGTTGCTAACTCCGGGTCCGATAACAGGCACCACACCCGCAGTAGATGTGCTCGGTGTGAGGTCTCACAGCAAGCTATCAAATACGGCGCATTTCTCGGCTTTTAAAAAAAACGCTATGCGTCGCCAGGTGTTTCATCAGATTCGAGGTGTTACCTCCTTTGACAGTATCACAGTATCAGCTTAAAGCACTTGTTACAGGCTGCTGAGTTTGCATATTTTGCTGTGAAGTACAGCCAGACTTTTGACCGCTTCGCCTTGGTCATTTTTAATCTGTAGCTCTGCTCTAAAAGAACGTACGTACCTGGCCCCGCCTACTATCCTCGGAAACGTAAAATGATTGGCTAGAATCTAAAGTGTATCACAGCTCAGGAAAATAAAGCACCGAAATGTGCGCTGCTTTTCGGTCTGGTTATGTCAGAACCGGTGCCATCGTGGCACCGGATACCGGTACCCATCCCTAGTAATGTAATCTCCATGGCTTAAAGGAAGAGTTAGGGAATTAGGTTATACTACCAAAGAGATTTTGGAGGATTTACCAGAAAGGTTTCCTTTCAGGAAAATCCTCGAGTGCATGTCGATTGTAAACCTGACAAGACACTGAAATACAGTCTCGGGTGTGGGCATGTACTAACATACTTGTGGAAAATCACAGAACAGTTGAGTAACTTTCCATAAGGCAGACTAAACAAAGCCTGGTAAAAAACAAACAGCTGAGGTCAATGCCATGTTCCTGTGTTATGTTGAAATGTGTCCAACATGCAGTGTGCTTGGAAAGTTTTCATTTACATGCTTTTTTGCATTTCAGGCGGATCTGTGCACAATACTTTGCAGCAACAAAGCAAAATAAGATTCAATGATGCAAAAAACCATCAATGTATTTTCACTTAAACAAGCAGCTGTTTTTTATGTGCATTAAAATTATATAAAAATTTAACAGTGCAAATGCAAATTCCTTGCTGACAGTTTAACCAAAAGGCATTTCCAGTGGAAATTGGCCGACATATCCTCAACATAACCATGTAGAATATCTACAAAACTTAAAAAGAGGTTATACACACACAATACGGTAATATTATGTTGAAGCACAGTATGTATCACTCCACGAGGCTCCTGCCTACGATAGCCGTAATGCTCTGACAATCCATCAAGCGGTGCGGCTTCGTAGCTTAGCAAAGTTGTACTAAAACATTTGACAGATTTTCGAGCGCCGTGTACCACATACAATCATTTCGAGGTCAGTAAACACAACCAGAATTCATACATAAGGCACACGGGATTATAAGGGGCACTGTAGATTTTTCCAAAAAACACAGTAATAACGACGGCCTGCTAGCATGCTCTACCAAAAATAGTGCTTTGTTTTGTATCTGACGGACGAAAGCTAAACCAGTTCCACACCACTGAAGTTGCAGCATTTTTACAAACCAATACTGGTTCATCTTTTTCATTCAATGATCCGCTTTTGCCCTTCTCATTCTCCGTCGCCGCCATGCTTTTTCCACCATGTGCATATGAAAACAAAGGCACTGTGAATGCACGTTTTACTAGAGCAGGGCGATATGGCCAAAAATATTTATCACGATATATATTTTAAAATTTGCGATAACGATATAACTGACGATATAATTGATGCGAGACAAAATACAACTCCACAACATTACTAGCGCAAAAAGACAACCTTCCATTTATTTTCACTTAAACAAGAAGCTGGTTTTTATGTACATTAAAGCTTTATAAAAATTTAACAGTGCAAATGCAAATTCCTTGCTGAAAGTTTAACCAAAAGGCATTTCCAGTAGAAATGGGCTGACATATCCTGAGCATAACCATGTATAATATCTACTGAAGTTAAAAAGAGATGCTTTGCAACATTAAACTGCAGTGTGCAGTACGCATTTTTTGGACCATAAGGTGCACGGGATTATAAGGCACATTAAGCGAAACAAAGCAGTCAGATAAATCAAACTTTATTAAACTCATTCTTCTTGCTTCCTCCACTTCTGTACCATTGATTCATTAATGTTGAATTCTCTGGCAGCTGCTTTATTCCCATGTTGTTGCAGTATATTAATGACTAACCTTGTATTGTGGATGGATTATCTCAGTTGTTCTCCTGACTGAAGTTTGCTCCGTTTACAGCATCCTGCCATGCGATTGCATTTGTCTCTAACTATCAGGAACTTTAGCGTTAACTTTTATAAGTGGAAAAGTGTTAAGTGTTCGTCCTCCAGCTTCACTGTTTATGTTATGCTAACATAGCTGTGTCGCTAGCGATCACGTAGCACATCATTATGTACCAGCTAGCCCAACTTCAGTAACCCTACAAACGTCACTGCTGTTTAGTTTCCTGTCTTCATTTATGTTGGAAGTGATAGCAGAGCTGTACGTTTGAATTTTTTCAGAAATCTCTCAGTCAGAACATGCTATATCATGCTTAGGTAACTAGCGAAACTAGCGAGCTAACTTCCGCTAGCTTCCTGCTAACTTCTAACTCCGTTAAATGTAATAAATTTTGTTTTCATGGATGCCTGGAAGTCAAACTTCATAGTTACACCTGGTAAAGCAGCAATGCTGATCGTTTTATTAAAGATGAAAGAATTTAGACAGTTTTTAACTCTCAGTGATGCTGCAGTGTTCGTTTGACCTGAAGCATACGGCGTTTAGGACCCAGATTACTCCCAGATTTAAGAGCATCTTAGTCTGACAATGATAACGACGGCCGCTTGCATGTTCTGCAAAAAAATGTGCTTTGTCGTGTATCTGACGGACAAACACCAAACCAGTTCCACATCACTGAAGTTGCACCTTTTTTACAAACCAATTCTGGTTCATCTGTTTCACTCAACAATCGGCCATGTGCGTATGAAAACAAAGGCACTGCGCATGCGCGTTTTACTCATATTCTATCGCGATATTTCATTTTCCTATTGTTGCCTAACATTATACCGGTATTACCGTGAACGGTATAATATGGCCCAGCCCTACGTTTTACCCATACTCTATCGCGATATTTCATTTTCTTATCGTTGCCAAACATTATACCGGTATTACCGTGAACGGTATGATATGGCCCAGCCCTAGCCTCCATAACTTAAAATATAAGAAGTTTGCCGTGATCAGCAGTCTTCTTAGAGCTGCCTACCCAACCTAACTGAGGATGAAAGGCCTTTGTCAGACCAGATATTCAAGAGCCCAGCTGTCACAATCAATTAGGATCTAGATTTCCTTTGTAGAGCTTGCAGGGTACTAATCAGGCCTCTGGGGTGAAGTGTCAATTAACCAGCAACCATAGACGCCATTAGTTTTTAAAGGTAATCAGAAGTCATCTCATTAGTGCCATCACTACAACATGGTGTGGTGCAGCATCATGCTGTGGGCATATTAGTGAGACAATTTAGGAGAGAGTGTAGCAGTGTTAAGCTTCAGATGTCAACCCAAAGCATATCGCCAAGAAAGTATTTCCAGGAAGTCGTTGTTATCAGATGTGCTTTAGCCATGTACTGAGCAAACGCTCTGAATACCCTTGTCAATGGAAAATGTCAGTGCTGTCATTTAACACACTAGAAAACCTGTTTTGGCTTGTGACTGTGGGACATGTGTGTGCTGTATGGATTGGTGTAAAAATTATGAGTTTGGATCAGCAAAATGCGGAAAACTTAAAAGGTTTTGTAAACTTTCCAGATGCACTCTGGTGTCTTTCCTTTTAGTTACTCCTTTATTTCCTCCAGTTTTCTCAGTATCTCTAGGTTATCTGTGTACAATATCAGTCTGCAGTTTTTGTGTTCTTTAGATCTATTAAAATTGAGATGACTGATATTAAATGTTGATTTTTGTGTTTCTCAGGTAAACCCATATTTTCAGTTGACATCCACCCTGATGGAACAAAATTTGCAACTGGTGGCCAAGGTAAAACCAACAACTGCTAAAATGAAAGTTTCTCCCTTTAGGATCATTTTTAAGCAACAGCTTAGTATTCTAACTGATGGAAAGTTACAGCTGGGTTCAGGTTTACTTTCCAGCTTAGAAAAATTCTCCCTGTTGCTCCTTGTGAAGGTGTTTCATGTTTAAAATACTTGGATTGTTTCCAGGGGAGGATTCGGGGAAGGTGATGATCTGGAACATGGCGCCGGTCCTCAGAGAGGAGGATGAGAAGAACGAGAATATTTCTAAAATGCTTTGCCAGATGGACAATCACTTAGGTAATCAAAGTCTGTATATATGGTTGGTTAATGAGTGTGCTTGTTCTCTAGGTCATTTTTTCCCCTTAATTAAACTTAAGGGTTACTTATGGTCTCTAACGATAGCTCCACACTGTGTGTATATGTAATTTTCTTTAATTAATTAGTTTTTTAACAGTTATTGAAAGCTGCACAAATAAACATCTGATGCATGTAGACTGTACTGCAATACCAACATGCACAGCTGTTATCATTTCCTTGACAAGAGGTCATTTAAATTGATGAAATAGAGTAAAAAAATAAAAATGCTCATTAAGTAAAAATGTAAATCAGATACAACAAATCCGACGTATAAAGCTGAATATAACACAACAAGGGGGTCAGTGAGTAAAAATGTTAGTTAAATACTATAAGATAAGTCTGAAAGAGTTCAAGATGTATTCAGAATGTGATTTGAATAAAAAAGAACTAAGGAAAAGTAACCATTTAAAAAAATAAGTAGACCTTTTACACTATGAAAAAAGAAAGAAAGGAAATCTATAACTATAAACCCATCTGACTAAAACGTTCGGAAACGTTGACCTTGGATGGATGGAGATAACAGCGGCAGGAAATTAAAATCACTTCGCCTTCCATGAACTGCCACTGACATAAACTGCTGCTGTGTTCAGTGACCTAATAACAAGCAGCCATATTTAATAATGAGAGCATCTTGATCTGCAGGTGCTGTTATTGTCCACCCTACCAGCCTCCTCAGCACTAATCCATACAAACTGTATTTATAGCCTCAGTGAGCAGAAGTGTTTGTGTGTGTCTCTGCAGCCTGTGTGAACTGTGTGCGCTGGTCCAACAATGGGCTGTATCTGGCCTCTGGAGGAGACGACAAGCTGGTCATGGTGTGGAAGAGAGCTGCGTATGTATACACACAGTCACTCGCTCAATATGATAAACAGCATTCACTATCTGTCAAGAAACGTCTGGAAAGACAGCCAAACAAGGACGTTTCCATGGTGACTGAGCTGAAAGCAGAATGGGAAACTTTTTGTGTCAGCGTGAACGCACACTAGATTGTGTGTGTGTGTGTGATAGGCGGCAATTTTACGGCTTTCCACAGTGCATTATATTACAACGATCTACACTTTAATAAACTTGCATCAATATTATTTATTTATCCTATTCTATTTTTTTGTTCTAGTAACACCAGCATGCTGTTCAATGGTCAATCATATGAGTCACTGTTGTAAACTAGGGCTGTTTAATTAAGCCAAAAAACCAAAAATCTACTATTTTTGTAACCTTAATAATTCTGCAGCACCATGATCCAAAAATTGCCAGTGGTATGCTACTGCTGGAGTTGGGGCATATGCAGATTCTACAGCTGTCAGCTACTGTTGGATGATGTGCTGCTGCTGATGGATGGTATACAGCTATAATCGGTGTATTCCACAGCTCCAGGAGAGGCATGCCACTGGCCACTTTTGGATCTTGACACACTGTTTCCTACACATATACTTTACTTGGGTGGGCCACCGACGGCAGAACGGTCACATAAATATATCTAAATATATTTTGGACCTAATTTTAGCTTTTATTTATTTATTTTGCTGCATGAATAAAAATAACACCAGAGTGTAACTAAGACTGCCAGAGGGGGTTTTTGGACAGACTTCGACATCCTATACTGCAGCTGGTAGCTCTTCTCTGGAAATTTGCTTCCAAGCTGGACAACCAGAATAACCAGAACTTGCAGTAGGTTGATACCTCGTTCAGTTGCTGGTATATGTTACTCACACGAAGTGCTCTTGTTGCCAAAAGCCATAAAAGATGATTATTACACAAGTATTTTTTGTAACAAAGTCTATATTTATTATTCTTTGCTGCTTTAAAGTATGTCCCAGTTCTTTCTCTGTGTATGAACTGACTGGATGCATGCTATCCCTTTCCTGCTAGTTCAAGCTAACTTCCTCTCACTGATGTTTTCTGGTGAATCTCCATTGTTGATAATTATGTCAGCATTCACATTTGCTGCTTTTTAATTTTGTCTGTCTGTGTGTTTCTTTTCCCTGTAGGTTCATCGGTCCCAGCACAGTGTTTGGGTCAAGCAGCAAGTTGGCCAATGTGGAGCAGTGGAGGTGTGTCACAATCCTGAGGAACCACACTGGAGGTAATAGACTCAGAAAATGCACAGAGAAGTTGCAGATGTTCACAGATACTGAACATCTGCACACATCCACCAACCTGGCTAGTTAAAGAGCCTCTGTTCATTGTGTGTGTTCTCGAGGTCTAACAGCTGTGTGGTTAAATGTTTAAAAACAAAAGAATTTCCTGAAACAAGACGATGAATAAATCATAAAAACAAAAATAAAGTGGAAAAATATTTCAGATAATAGCCAGATTTTTTCCCCTTCAACATTCAGTACATTACTTGGTAAATTTCTTTCTTTAAATCCCCTTTGACATATTAATGTCAAAAAAAGAAAAGTGTCACACCATTGTCATCATTTGTTATCATTGTGCTGTGTTTGCAGATGTGATGGACGTGGCGTGGTCTCCTCGTGACGTGTGGCTGGCCTCCTGCAGTGTGGATAACACCATTGTGATCTGGAACGCTCGCAAATTTCCAGGTAAAGTTTAACCACAGCTCAGCCTCTGGAAAATAGAAAATGCTCATATTTACAAAAGTCTTTTGTTTTTAACTGAGAGGGAAAAAACACTTTCTGCACACTCTGCAACTGTCTTAATGATCTATTCAGAGATGATCACTACTCTGCGAGGACACACTGGCCTGGTGAAAGGCCTCACATGGGATCCAGTGGGGAAATACATCGCCTCCCAGGCTGACGACCACAGTCTGAAAGTGTGGCGGACGGTGGACTGGCAGATGGATGCAAACATCACCAAACCTTTCAGTGAGGTACAGAAACACTCACTCTCGCTTTGATTGGAACCCACTGAATACATTGTGTGTTTCCACTAATTGATTTAGGTTTTGATTTTATTTTGTCATCACAGTTTAAGGGATTTTTCTCTTTCTGTCTCACTCTCAGTGCGGTGGGACGACCCACGTCCTGCGTCTGTCCTGGTCTCCAGACGGTCAGTATCTTGTGTCGGCTCATGCAATGAACAACTCCGGCCCCACCGCTCAGATTGTGGAGAGAGATGGCTGGAAGACTAATATGGACTTTGTGGGCCACCGTAAAGCTGTCACTGTGGTGGTGAGGATGTGCTAGCAACATGTTCAGCCAGTAAATCTATATTTAAACAAAAGAAAAGCTACTTATTGATGCGTCTGGTTTCTGTTCCTACAGAAATTCAACCCAAAGATTTTCAAGAAGAAGCAGAAGAACGGCAGCTCTCCGAAGCCCAGCTGTCCGTACTGCTGCTGCGCTGTTGGCAGCAAAGACCGATCGCTCTCCGTCTGGGTCAGTAAAAAACCCACAGTTTTAAAGTTTAAAATAATGATAGTAAAACATAAAAGTTAGTACTCTCATTCCTTAGTCAAGCTGCAGTTTTCATGGCTTATTGATGTGATGACATGTACATTAATAACCAAGTGAGGGCAGTTTTTCCAGTTCAGTGGTTTCTCACCAGGAATCGCCAAACCCAGTTTTAGTAGCTGTTTGGGAGGATATAAAAAAATAAAGTCTCTCTCGCTCTCTCTGCTCCAGCTCACCTCACTGAAGCGCCCTCTTGTGGTCATCCATGATCTTTTCGATAAATCCATTATGGACATTTCCTGGTGAGTGAAGACATTGTGGGCTGTCACATTCTGCAGTCTCTCTTATTCTAAGTCCACCGCCCTGACATCAGATATCTGACTTCAGATATCATTTTTAATGTCTCAGTGTGTGGATGCTTTTTTACCTGCACCCTTCTCTGTTTGCATACAGGTGTTTTGTGTAGGCTTATTAAACATTACTGGTGGTGATAAATGTCTGAGTTTGATATGTATGTGTGTATCAGGACATTGACGGGTCTGGGGATGTTGGTTTGTTCGATGGATGGCACAGTCGCCTATTTGGACTTCTCCCTGGATGAACTGGGAGACCCGCTGAATGAAGAGGAGAAGGTAAGAAGCATCAAGGCATCACTGAAATTGTGACTGTATGTTTACAACTAGTCCTGTGTACACTTAAGACCTGTGTCATATATATTCTACTACAATGGTAGATGCTCATGTTAAACATAGCTAGAGTTTCAAATAATGAGGTCAGCTTGTGTACAAGGATATCATGTAGGTCAAGTCTCAAGCTTTGAATGCTTGGTTTCAGATGGTGTTTTCCGCTCTTGGCTGTGTTTTATGACATATGGGGGATATCCCAAATGTGGTCATCTCAGGCACATGGCTCTGCCGGTGTGTGGAGAAATCTGCCCCACTTACTGTTTAATTTTGGTTGTGAGTTGCAGCCAATCAGGAGAAAGTAGGTTTAGAGAATAAGGAGCTAAGACGGCTTGTTTCAAACAGAAGATGAACTGAGGGATAGAGACCAAGGCCCTGTGTAAGATTAGTAAGGTTTATTTTAAGTGCAGACTATGCAAAGCTATTCCAGTAGACTATAACAATAAATATATGGAGCTGGAAAAAACGAGGTCCAATTTAAACATTTTTTTGGAGCCTGAGTAAGTGCCCAGGAGTGTTGACCATCTGAGCAGCTTGCCTTATGTACTGTCTTTCTTTACTTGTGGGGAGTAATTTAGGAGCCCAGTAAGATAAATAAAGATTATTTGAACTGTGCCTCATACAGATCTACTCTAGTAGAGTGCAGCAATGAAAACGTAGAGCTGAAAATATGTACTGCTGATATATTTAAAGTCAAAGTCTTCTCCTGATCTTTTATTTATTTAGCTAATAATAAACTCTAAACCAGCTAACAAATACAAAGTTTTATTTAAACCACATAACAAAGTTGTCCCTTCTCATCTTGTTTTTCATTCTTAGAAGTAGAGAAAAGTAATCAGTGAATGAAAAATGCACCACATGAGGCCCAGACTCTGCTTTATGTATAATTATTGGTTGACATCTTTATATTCCAGGTTTTTATTGCTAAGCAGTTTAACAGATTTTTTAAATTTTGTTGGTGGTTCTTGCTTAAATAAGGTTTCTTCCCTCCTAGAAAACTTTTCTTTTTCTTCTTGTGACAAATAGAACAGTATCCATCAGAACATCTACGGTAAGAGTCTGGCTATAACCAGCACCGAGGCTCAGCTCTCCACCACCATCATCGAGAACCCCGAGATTCTCAAATACCAACAGGAGCGGCAGAACTCTGCCCAGGCCAACTCAGGACCAGGTGCTGCTGCACCTGAATCCTCAGCACCCAAACTCAACAGTGTGATGAACGGGGAGTCTCTGGAGGACATCAGGAAGGTAGATGGAGCAGCCATCTATAATAAATGAAATTAAGGGAAAAATGCTTACATAGTTCTGGGAGGTGCTTCCTGGAAGCATATCAGAAACCTGATAATTATATTTTCATTGGGTTTTTGGAAAACTGTTAGAGTAGAGACAAAATACATTAGAAATCAAAGTCCAACACAGTTTAAAATATACTAATACTTATGTATTTTATATATATATTAATGTTTTAAACTTTTAATTTTCCAAAGCTGTCAAAACATCCTTTTTATATCTGTGCAGCGTAAATTTCTTGGATGCTTTATTCTCTCATCTGGCAGAATCTTTTGAAGAAGCAGGTGGAGACGAGAACAGCAGATGGCAGAAGAAGAATCACACCGCTCTGCATTGCTCAGCTGGACACGGGGTAGGAAGGCATGAAACACACTCCGGTGAACAAGATGGCTGATCTCACAAAAATAGCTGGTAGATCATGTTTGGACTCCAAAGATGGCGGCTGGACTGATTACAGGTTTCTTCTGTGCCATCAAAGCTACAGCAACACAATAAGAGAAGAGCTTGAAGTGTCAAATCTTTGGTTTTGAGTCCACACAAGTTCAAAGACTCCTCTCAGTCTGAACCGGATCTAGATTTAATTAACAGTTGAAACAGGGGGCTATTGTTGTGTGTTTTAACAACATAGAAGCCACGTGGTGCAAACTGAAGATGATTCTGGTCCACAGAGCTAATGCAATGTAGAAAAAGTGATGGTTAAAGTTAGTTATTGTTGTATAAAAGTAATAATAATGTTAACCAGATGAAGAGTAGAAGATCACAGGCCCTTTTCTCTCTGCAGGGATTTCTCTCCGGCTTTGTTCAACAGTGTTCCCATCCTGCCCTCGGGCTCATCCATGTCCAGCCAGCTCACCCCCCAGCTCAGCTCCGACTCCAGCCCAGGACAGGCCTCTTCTATGGGGCTTAAGCCCACACACGACCCCATGCTTACCTCACCTCCTCCCAACAACACTGCTAAGCCAATGGAGGACAACAATGATGGGTATGGAGATCACAGATAGGGAATTTTTGCTGTTGTTTTCTGTTTTACCCTCTCTGTGTTGTCTTTTTCATACTTTAAATTCCCAAACCTCCCACTTCCTCTTCCCAGTCGTTTACATGGCGCTTGGTTTTCTCATTCCCGCCTTCACTTGTCTTTCTCATTATCTTCGTCCTAGTGTCAAATCCAGTCTGCTGCTCACCTCTGCCTCCAAGATTGAGCCAATGAAAGCTTTGGACTCCAGGTTTACAGAGAGGTCAAAGGCCACACCAGGCGTGACAGCCGCCATTTCGTCCACAGCTGGACTCACACCGTTAGACAGGTGAGTAACTGTGCAAGTGAAGAACATCAAACACAAAAACAGAACACAGAGACATATCTGATGTCCTGTTCTAGCAACAGGCCGAAAGACGGCGTCACCGCCCAGAAGGAGGCAAAAACCAAAGAAGAGACCAGCAGTGACAGCGAGGATAAGATGGCTGCCATCAACAAGAACCTGACATTTGGCAAGAGGAAACCAGAGCTGCTGCTGGATGGAAGAGAGGTGCTGGAGAAGAGGAAGAAGGGACGGCCCAGGAAAGACAAGATGGCTGCTTCCATGGCCCAGCCTTTCACTCAGGTAGAGGGACATGTGGATGATCTGAAGCCTGAAAATCTGTTATTTTAAGCTCTTTGGGTGCAGCTAAAATAGGTTAACCAAGTGTGCTTTTCTACTTATCTCGTCATAACAGATAACTCCTCCCGCGGAACAGGAGCCCAGCAGGGTTGTAGCTCCTCCAGCTCCTGTCGCTGTTCTCAAACTACCAACACCAAGTACACAGAAGGCCTTCAGTCTGCAGGTAACACACCGTCTGTCATCTCTTTGGTTTGGACTTTAAGTGTTTAGTGTGTTTATCCAGCTGGAAGATGTATTGTACTTTTATAACCACCTTAATTGACAGTTTTTCACCTCGAATTATATCTGTTTGCATCCCCCGTCTGATCTCTCACAAGCTCTACGGTTTGGCTTTGGGTCTTTCTTTTTATTTCTTTGCTAAGTTTGTTCTCTTGTTCTTCTAGCTAAGGTCGTCGTTGTTCTCTGCCTGCTTTTTTTTTTTGTCTTTTTCTTCTTTTTAGTGTTTCCACTGTGTGGCTACTCATTTTGTAGCTTTTTTTTCTTAAGCCCACGTCTCAGAGGTAGAAATTCTTATTTTAGTTCAAGCCTGTTTGTTTGTTTTGTTTATATCTATTAATAAATAGCCATCAGCACTTTAGAAAGCCTTCTCTGGCTTCCTCCTTGGACACTTATCGTTTCAGTTTCTTCAGTTAGAAATTCTCCCTTTTCTGTTTGAGCAGTGTCGTCTTCTCCCTTGTCTTGAAACATCAGCTTTGGTGGATTTGTAATTGATGAAGGCGATGCTCCATACATTATCGAGAGTGTTTGTTGTGCAGCTTATGCTTCTTCCTGCTCGTTTTTGAACATGAAAGTTGTTGTTGTTGTTTTTTTGTTTTTGTATTTGTGGTCGCTTGTTTTCCTTTGTTTCTCTTTTGATTTCTATGTTGTTGTACTTTTTTAACATGTTCAAAATAAAGATTAAATTCAAATTCAATTCAGGTGAGCATGGAGCCCTCAGTGTTCCTGGAGGTGGAGAATGAGGTGTCCATGGTTGCAGGTTCGAAGCTCAGCCAGCTGCGATGCTCCAGAGACGGACGAGACTGGAACACGCTCCTGCCCAGCTCTGTGGTCGTTGCTGCAGGCAGCAGGTAGGAGGCGCTGCTGAGTTTTCATACAGACAGAATCTCTGTTTATACTTGAATTGATTTACTTTCACTTTTTGATGTGACTTGGAAAAAAAACTAGTAGCTTCAGAACTTAAAAGGTCGGGGACTAAAGCTAAAATAGACATTTAAGTAAAGTAACGCAGATTCATTGCCGAAATTACATGCAGAATATTTTTTATGTGTGCAGTCATCCTCTAAACTCCCAGTTGGAGGAGGGAAAGTCTTCGAGGTATCACTGAAAAGTGGAGGATATTCCCACACAGTGCTACTGATTTTAATTTAGGCCACACTGTTATGAAATGAAAACATCAGCAGGTCTACCAAAGACAGAAAATGTAAAAAAAAAAAATGAATTAACAGCACAAAATCTGGTCTTCCTAATTCTCCTCCACTCCCTCAGTGACATCCTTGCAGTCGCCTGTGAGGACAGGATGTTGTCAGTCTTCTCTTCCTGTGGGCGGCGACTCCTTCCTGCCATTCAGCTAGGCACGCCTGCGTCTGCCTTACACTGCTCTGCCCACTACGTCATGGTTCTGACCGCTGGAGCGACTTTGTCCGTGTGGTCAGTGTTCAGCTGCTGTGTTTGATTTGAATTGCTTGGGAGCTTTTGTTGCATTTTTTTATCTTTGATCTCTGAGGTAAAACTAGTTTTACAGAGATGCCTACGCATTTAGAAACTGCATTAATTTACGCTGGTAGTATTTAATGAATATTTGTCTTTATTCTAAAATCTTTGCTCTTTGTAATAATTCATTTTTTGTTTCTGCAGGGATGTTCAGAAACAGAAGGCTCTGGTCAAGAACGAGTCTCTGCTGACTGTTTTGTCTGGTGAGTCATCGCTACAGCTGATATCTACTCACATCAAAACAAGCTTGACCGATAAAACAGCAGAGAGATGTAGTGAGGTGCACTGTGTAGCGAGACTAATGTGTTAATGGGTATATTTAGAGTTAAAGCTGCTTATCTAATGCTAAACTGACTAATGCTGAACACATAACCTGCTCCAGAGAAGTCATATTCAGAGTTTTGTTTAGAATGTATACTTTCATTGATATTTATTTTAAATGTGCAGTCTGTTGAGCTGTGCCTTACTGACGAAATTTGCATGCACCCAGTTGGTTATGAGGAAAACAAATATTATGCTTGATTCTAATCTGCTGCCAATTCTGTTTTACACTGCTGGCCTTGCAGCTAGTGGAACAAAAGTATTTAAAAATGAGTTCATTAGTAGGCCATTTTACACTGAGAATATAAAATCAGTAGCGTTTCACCAAAAGCTGAAAGTATTAGCCCATGACCACCATGAAGCTGTGGGACAGAGGCAGACCCACCTGTTATCTCTCACTGGGGTTTTTAGGGTTTGTAGCGCCGGCTAACAGAGGGAACGTGTGGTTATGTCCAACTTGCTTCACTGCGCTCTCCAGGCCAGATTTGATTTGATTATATAATGACTCAGGTGATTATTAATAAGTGAATCGAGCCGTGTTATTCTCCATGAAAACTACTTTGTTTGTGTCTTCAGGTGCTGACACTACAGTGTCCCAGTCTCTGCTGACTCAGCAGGGAGTTCCAGTCATTGGACTGTCCAACGGGAAGTCGTACTGCTTCAGCTCCTCTCTGGAGACATGGTGAGAAACACTATGGAAGTACTCACTGTACTCACAGATGAATAATGAACCAATGGATTTGACAGCTGTGATTAAACCATCTCTCTCAGGACTCTGATAGCAGATAAAAGTGACTCTCTGGTTCAGTGTGCTGACTTCAGGAGCTGCCTGCCTAGCCACGATACACCGGTGTCCTCTGGGCCTCTGGCTGTCATGCAGGGACGCAACCTCAAGTATGTCTTTAATATTAATCTGCACTTCTCATCTTCAGTAATATAAAATGTAATAAAGAAAGTCAATAAAAAAGTCTCGGTGCTCCCCGCAGTGCCGGTCGGCTGGCTTCCCGCCTCTCCTCCACCCCTCACCACCTGCAGCAGAGCATGACGCTGGCCTTCCTGGAGAATCAGCTGGCGTCTGCTTTGACTCTGCAGTCAGCACAGGAGTATCGCTACTGGCTGCTCATCTATGCCCGTTTCCTCGTCAATGAAGGTACCAAACTTTCAGCTGAAGGGACAAACATCAGTTTTGAGTATTGCAGATGTGTTCTGATAGAAAATGAGAAATGGTGGAAACTAAAACAACCTAGGTGCTTTCAGAAAATTTGGACTCAATTGTCTAATTGAACAGGCGGCAACTGTAGAAAAGCAAGCTTGCTGCACAGTGTCATATGTAGTACACAAGCCTTATATAAACAACTCTTATATTTCATATATTTTTCTGTTTTTCCTTCCAGGCTCAGAGTATCGCCTCAGAGAACTCTGCAAGGAGCTCCTGGGTCCTGTCCACAAATCAGCGGCTACATCCTGGGAGCCCACCACACTGGTACGACAACAAAAATCAGTCTCTTCCTCTTGATTTTGTCTTTTCAAATCAAATCAAATCAAATCAAATCACTTTTATTGTCACATCACATGTGCAGGTACATTGGTACAGTACATGTGAGTGAAATTCTTGTGTGCGAGCTTCACAAGCAACAGAGTTGTGCAAAATACAATAATGTAAACAAGCAAAATACAAGAATGGCTACATCTGAAACTAATAAATATATGTACAATATATAATAGTATATGCATTTCTGGATGTGTATACTAAATATTTTTCTACGTGTGTGTGTGTGTGTGTGTGTGTGTGTGTACATATTTTACAAATTAAATAGAGTAAACAATAAATAAAATATACAGAGTTGAATATGTGCAAAACAGTGGCGTTACTGTACAGTATGTAGTGCATAATGTTAAAGTTCCAGCAGTGAAGCTGAGGTGTCTATGACGTGTTCAGCAGTCTGATGGCCTGATGGAAAAAGCTGTCTCTCAGTCTGCTGGTACAGGACCGGATGCTGCAGAACCTCCTTCCTGTTGGAAGCAGTCTGAACAGTTTATGGCTGGGGTGACTGGAGTCCTTGATGATCCTCCCCGCTTTCCTCAGGCAGCGCTTCCTGTAGATGTCTTGGAGGGAGGGAAGCTCACCTCCAATTATCCGTTCAGAGCACCGCACTACTCGCTGGAGAGCTTTGCAGTTGTAGGCGGTGCTGTTGCCATACCAGGTGGTGATGCATCCAGTGAGGATGCTCTCAATGGCACAGTGATAGAAGGTCCTGAGGATGCGGGGGCTCATGCCGAATCTTTTCAGTCTCCTGAGAAAGAAGAGGCGCTGCTGCGCCTTCTTCACTGTTTTGTTTGTGTGTACTGACCACGTAAGATCCTCAGCCAGATGTACACCAAGGAACCGGAAGCTGCTCACTCTCTCCACAGCAGCGCCGTTGATGGTGATGGGGGTGTGTACTTCTCTGCACCTCCGGAAGTCCACTATCAACTCCTTTGTCTTTGCGACGTTGAGGGTGAGATGGTTGTCTTGACACCAGTGGGTCAGGGCGCTGACCTCCTCCCTGTAAGCCGTCTCATCACCGTTGGTGATAAGACCCACCACTGTAGTGTCGTCCGCAAACTCACAATGATGTTGGAGTTGTTAGTGGCCGTGCAGTCGTAGGTGTAGAGTGAGTACAGGAGAGGGCTCAGTACACACCCCTGTGGAGCACCAGTGTTCAGTGTGACGGGGGATGAGGTGATGCTGCCCAGTCTGACCACTTGGCGTCTGTCAGACAGGAAGCTAAGGATCCAGCTGCAGAGGGAGCTGCTCAGTCCTAGATCCTGCAGTTTCCTGTCCAGCTTCGAGGGAACGATGGTATTGAATGCTGAGCTGTAATCTACAAACAGCATTCTCACATACGTGTCTCTCTTCTCCAGGTGTGACAGGGCAGTGTGTAGTGTCAGGGCTATGGCATCATCAGTGGACCTGTTGTGGCGGTATGCAAACTGTAGAGGGTCCAGTGAGTCGGGTAGTGCAGAGCAGATGAAGTCCCTGACCAGCTTCTCGAAGCATTTGCTTACGATGGGGGTCAGGGCTACAGGTCGCCAGTCGTTCAATGAGGAGATGGTGGAGGATTTGGGTACAGGGACGACGGTGGCCATTTTGAAGCAGGCTGGGACTACAGACAGAGAGAGGGAAAGGTTGAAGATGTGTGTGAACACTCCAGCCAGCTGAGCCGCGCATGACTTGACTTTTAACATGATCCAAAGTCCACTGAATATTAACAGCTTTTATTAGTATAGTCACTACAAAATGTGACATGAAACACAGCTTTTACTAAATAGTAAGTGAAGCACAGAACAGCTCAGTTGTCTTTAAAGGGTTTATTTAGATGTTTGAGACAAGTTAGCCGAGGTGCAGTTTGGACGTGGGCTAAATGTCAGATTAGTTGAAAGTTTGCACTTATAAACTGCACCAGGATCTGTTTCTGACAGCCTAATATTTTATCTTTGGTTGTGAGAAACAATTTCAGAGATTTGATTGGTATTAGTGGAGTCAAACTGAAAATAGTGAAAATACTACAAATACGGTAGTGAGGTGATCAGCAGATGTTCAGACAGTGGAAGCTGGAGCTGATCAGCATCTGCTGTCTCTCATTAGACTGTATTGCTTCACTGTGTCTGTGCTGTTGGTGTCTTTTGAACTTTTTTGATGGACTGCCTCATTAATATTATGTCTTGCTGTGTGGTACCGACCGTCTAGGAAATGTCTGCTTCAATTTGCAAATCTAATATTTTATTAGTCTGGTCCTAATTAGCACTACTTAGGATGTCTGTGTCTCTGTGTTACACCTGGACAGTTTATGCAGCTTGCGCCACCCCATTGTCAAGGTGGTGAATGATTTCGAATGTAGAATTTTGAAATTGATACCATAGGTGTGTCTGCTCGGAGGCTGAGGGGTAACACTGGCAGCCGCTCGTATTTTTTATTTTATTTTAGTATTTGAGATTGCTACTTTGTTTTGATCATTTACTCATTTCCCAGAATCTCTGATACACATTACTGGTAAGTATGCTTGGATGATATAAACCAAAATTATCTGAACTAAAGAACACTTTGTAACGACTGCGCACACGCTGTAAACAATGTCACTTCTGCAAGATGACAGTTCTGATTTCTTCCATATTTTTGCTTCTTTTTGCACACAAAGAGGAAAAGATGAGTCGCTTCGTCCTCACACGTTCACTGTTTGACTTGTGTGTTTTTAGGGTCTACGTAAGCGTGAGCTGCTGCGGGAGGTCTTACCCGTCATCGGTGAAAACCTTCGGTTCCAGAGACTGTTCACTGAGTACCAGGATCAGCTGGAGTTGCTGCGCAACAAATAGCACGCGCTGCTACGCAGACAGAAACTGACACAAACACACACGGACTTAAAACAGTTCGGTTTGCCTCGGCTCAGCTCCGGTAAACTTTGACTGCTTTCTTCAACTTGAAACGCTGCTCTGGCTCAGACCTGAAAAACACGACCTGGGTGTCTTCTGAGAACTTTAACATCAGCCGGTCCTCAGCTTTTTGAGCGCTGGGACTTTTCAGTGCTGTCGTTCACCAGACAGTTTTTTTTTTCTTTCTGGTTTTCAGTTTCAATTCTCCTCTCCTGTCTTTATTCCTTCTAAATGTGATCTTTTTGACCTATGCACCTCTTGCCCTCCTAATCATGAACCTAGAAAAGGTAACTCAAGGGAGATGGTGATAGAAACGGTCGTCAGGTGCAGCATCAGCAGCTGTATGGAATCATTCTCAGAGGTCTTGGAGAGAGATCAGAGGTAAAATGTAAAGAGAAATGTAAATTAGAACAGATTTATAGGAGCAATATGCTTGCACCAAAGTGATGCCAATTTAGTGAGAAATAGTCTCTCACCTGCATCTGCCAGGTGAAGGAAATGAAGGGCATCCAGACTACGGATCAGCTGGGTTTTTACAGGTTGGTATTCCCGAGTGTACCGTTATCTTTAAAATCAGCAGTTCTCATACCAAAATGCGAAAAGGGTGGTAAAATGCAAGGCCATGACTGAAATGCAGGATTGTTGTCTGTGAAATAAAATTGGAAAATTGAAAAAAGAATTTGTGCACAAACATTAAGCAGAAATTTATGTAAGCACTAAACTAGGGCTATCTGGGAGTCTGCACCTTCGATTGGTGCATTCGCCATTCCTTGGTCCTCCCTCGACTGAATGAGCTTTTACATTCTGTAATCTCTCCACAGTGTAGCTCCATTCTTAGCTATTTAAAATAGATTTTGTTTGTAAAAGGATAATCCTTCACTTCTGCAGAGATGGGCTGGTGCATCTAGATGAAGGTGATTTTAAAAAAGTCATCGCCCTACAGAGAATAGGATCTGGTGCAACTGGGAAACAACGTCTGACGCTACGACTGATCATTAGGCTAAACCAGTATCACATCTCAGAATCTCTGGCTGCACTAAAATCATCGTAAACACAAATTCAGACAAAATAAAGTTCTTAAAAAATGAACGAGACACCAGATGGTTTAGGGCATTGCAGGAATCCCTGGTAGATGTGCAATAGTTGTACATCGGTACAAGCTCTTGGTGCTAGACATTGTTTGTAAACTGTTAGTGCCGAGTGTTACAGGTTGAGAGAAAGAATCAGCTTATGGAATCAAAATTTCTTCATTATTTTTTAACTGTTTTCTCAACACAAGACACGTTTTAGAGTGTTGAGAAAATGGTTCTGTTTTCAGGCCGGCCTTAGTCATTGCACGGTGTTATACGGTGGCTGCATGAATCATAATGCACAATATTAAATTAACCCAACAGTAGGCCTTTCAGACATGGGTAACATGGCTGACTTACCAGTCTGTTACAGTAATGGCACTCTGTCATTCGTAGGGCACTTTTACACTTTAACTGTGGCGTCAGACAGACTTACTGACAGCGGTGAAAAAATGCAAAGTGATGGGATGTGCAAGAAATTTGTCATAGTTGCAAAAGTCTTGACGCACATGTGGTAACAAGTATTTTTGGTATTATCTCCAAATCTAACCCACAGACCGTATAAAAGATGTATGCCGTTAAAGCTGCAGTCTAATATTGGCCACCAGAGGGCGATAAAGAGTTCTAGTCCTTTGGGAAAGCTTCCCTTATACTTGACCTCTGTAAAAACTTTGCTGGTGAGTTAAAGGTCTCAGTCAATCATTTCAGGTCTTCGTCAACATCAAGATTATTTTGTAAGTTTAGCTTATGATTTCACAGTTGTTTGGTTTTTGCTCGTCATACCCAGTTTCAAAACACCAAGATGGCAACAGCGAAAAAGCTTCTCTCGAATCTTCAAATTGTGACCACAGAAGAATGTTTTCATGTAGAAAACTGTAATAATGAAGCCACATGCTGTCATACAAGTTCTGCTTTTTTTGTTTGTTTAGTTTGTTTTGTTTTCTGTCATGTGTGATCTGTCCAAACTTTGCAGTGACAAATTTTTCCTCTGTCCAGGCGAGCAACATTGCTGGCCCACTTCAGTCTAAAAGTGACCAGTTTGCGGGCTCAGAATGATGGAAATGGATAGAGGCTAATCACAGATAAAAAATCTCTTAACTCGCATGTCCAGAGTAGCTGCAGGGTTTTATTTTTCTGAACTCCACCAAAAATGGTTCTGGATTTGTCAGATAATTATGTCTTATATTTGAAATCATGTGGACATTTCAGGAGACCAGACTCGGTGAAATGTTCTGTATATGTGGTTTTTTTTTCCCACTTGGTTTGTAAATAAGCTGAACTCAGAAACACAACCAGAGCCGATAAAGGCTCCGATTTCTCTCGATTTCTCTTCACATTTCTCTGCTGCTGTGCAAGAATCACTGCTTTCAATTCAGGATTAAGGAGGGAAAATTGTTTTCTGATATCCATTAACTTGACATTTGACCCAAAGGTCAAGAAACCCAGTGACACATTAATGAAGTTCATTTACCTTAATAGTACGTGTGTTTAGCCTTTTGTTAGTCTGCAGCAACATTAATGCACTCCTCTGCCTGCTCTGTGTGATCACACAGGAAGCTTGTTTAGTGTTATATTTCACTTCTGAGTGTGGTAAGCAGCACAGAGGAATCCCTTTTACTTAACACCCCCCTTTTTATTTTTTCTTCTTCTTTTTTTTTTTTTTTTTTATCTGTACAGAACTTCCTTCCTTATTTGTTTCATTTCTTTTTGTTGTTGTTTTTTCGGGGGGTTTTCACTGTCAGTCATTTTTAAATGTTTCTACAAGACGTTTTGTTTGATTTGTTTTCAATTTGTATAAGAAAAAGAAAAAATAACCAGAGACAAGCTGAAGTTTTTGCTTTGGAAAAAAAAGAGGAAAGATTAAACAAATGAGGAACAGTTGTGGCTTGTTAATTTCCTGTGTGGTATTGCTTCATTTTGTGTTCGTGTGTGTTACTGGCTCTCAAGTAATGGGTCCTGATGCTGATAATTCCCAACCAGATTTCAGCTAATGTTCCCCCACAGCTCGGAATCCCATCATCAACACCACTTTCTATGATAACATTTTTTTAAACTTGTTTGAAATTCACTTGGGCCTTTTTTTTTTTTTTTTTTTTTTAACCCATTTCCTCTCCTTCTTTATAGCAATTCTGGCCACTACTTTGTAAACACACAGCGCCTATTTATTTGTTGTATGTATTCATTATGCTACCATTATTTAAAAGTAATGTTAGCTAGCAATAACTTAAATATCGTTAGCTAACAGTAGCAGCGTAGCCATTCTGTCCATCAAGTTTGTTTCTTTTGTACCGTTTCCTTTAAATTCTTGAAACTATCAATATTTTCTTCTGTATCTCTGGCAGTTTATCCTCTAACAGTTTAATAATTCGTTTTTTCATTAGACTGGCTCAACAGGTGGCTGTTTTGATGAACAAATAACATTTAAAAAATTTACAGCCTATGGCTGCTAACCAACATGTACAAATGTATATTTAGCTAACGCTTTTGTTTTTGTGATTGGTAGCTCACTACATGAGTCAAATAGCTGTACACAGTTTATCCACCAGAGTGCGCTGAAAGTTACCGTAATCCTACTAAACTTTATAGACATATAATCCTCTACATACAAGTGAAGCATAAACATACTTTCACAAGTTTGTCGCTTGATTACATGAGTGGAGCAATTTCCTGAGCGAGCTCAGAGCTGAGCAGAGGCGTCTTCCTCCTTCCTCCCGCACACACCAGAGACGTTCTCTGTGGGGTTTGAACCTTTTTTTAAAGACCATACAGATTAAGTGCGGATGTCCTTGGATGTTTAGATGAAAATCATTTTTACCGTTAAGATGGATGTTTGGGTTCTTAAAGTGCACTTCTGTACCTGGACAGTGATGAGTCTCCTGATTGGTGTGTTTTCTTATGGTAAGTTATCCACAAATGTTTCATGTTAAAAGTCAGATTTTGCATTTTAATGTTACTAAAGTGTTTTCTGGACTGGAAGTGTTTGGCTTGTGAGGGAGCCAAACTGAATTCGCTAAATTCCTGAAGAAAAATTTCAGGACTTTTTTTTTTTTTCTGATCAAGGTCTTTTATTGATCCGTTCAGTTGTGTGTGTGTGTGTGTGTGTGTGTGTGTTTGAACTGTAGCTCTTGTTGACGTGTTTTTTTTTTTTTGTTTTTTTTTAAGGGAACACACTTTCTGATTGAAGTACAGCTTTTTTTTTTTTTTTTTTTTCAAATTTATTTTATTGAATCATTTTAAAACAGAGCGTCAGAATTACGCGGGCATTTTTTCACCTTTCTATCGGTGTAGAGAAGTTATAAACTATAATGCAAAAAGCATTTGTTCACATTCATCCCAAAGGCGTCTAGCAGGTTGAGGTCAGGGCCCTGTTTCAGGAAGCCGGTTTAGTGGAAAAACTGAGTAAGTATACCCTGAGTTAACGAAAACTCTGGGTTTTCGGTTTCACAAAGCGAGTTCAGCTGCAGCCTGAGTGAGTCACTATGACGACACACTCCGTGAAGCTAACCTGCCCCCTAGCAGGTTTACTACAACTAACCCTGACTGTCTCCGCCCCTTTGTCGGAAACCTGACAGTAGGAAGTGTCGGACATGGCGTGCCCCTTCCTTGAAGAGCCAGTAGATCGTGAAGCCCAAATTCTCCGCAGAGCTCTCCGCTGGGAGAGAGTGATCAGAGCGCGTTTGGACATTTTATCATTTCCTGATGATTTTCTGTGCGAACGTTACCGTTTCTCAGCACAATCTATAAGTTATTTGGATAACATCCTCAGGCCATATATTACGCATGTGACACATCGCGGACATGCTCTCAGTTCATTGCATATTATTTGTATTGCACTTCGGTTTCTTGCAAACGGGAGCTTTCTGTATAATATTGGTGACGCTGAGCACGTTTCCAAGGCTACCGTCTGTCGGGCAGTCAGGAATGTTACAGTTGCACTGAAACGTCTCCTGTACTCGTCTGTGGTGTTCCCCGGTCACAGACCCACAAGATTTATCAAAGAGGGATGCCACAAAATTGCAGGTATCAGGATGAACAAAACTTAATTTATGATGTGGTGATACTTGGACTACTACTTAAATTGCACATTTATTTTCAGGGTTCCCAGGCGTGATTGGCTGTACAGATGGCACTCACATTCCAATCATTGCTCCTTCAGTAAATGAAGGAGACTATGTGAACAGGAAGTCTTTCCACAGCATTAATGTACAGGTACATAGTTCCCTGTAGCATGTCAAACTAACAAATTATTTCATTATAGTAATGGATGCTAATTTGTGTTCTCTGCACTGTGAAGATCATATGTGATGCTGCCAACATTATCACAAATGTGGAAGCCAAGTGGCCAGGCTCTGTCCATGACTCACAAATATTCCGTGAATGTACACTGAGCACAAAATTTGGACATGGTGAGTTGAGAATACTTTAAAATATATAAAGACCAATTGCTTCAGGGACATTTGAACTGAAGTGTATCCTTCTGTCTTAGGAGAGTTCACTGGCTACTTGCTTGGTGATAGGGGGTATCCATGTTTACCCTATTTGCTTACCCCTTACCCTGACCCTGAACCGGGCCCACAGCAGCGATATAATCTGGCTAATTGCAGGACAAGAGCCAGAATTGAAATGACTATCGGAATGCTTAAGGCCCGGTTCCAGTGCCTGCAAAGACTCAGGGTCACCCCAGAAAGGGCATGTGACATTATTGTGGCATGTGTGATTCTTCACAACATTGCCACAATTAGAGGAGAACACTGTCCTTCTGAACCAAACATCAGCAGTGATCCAAACCATGAACATCCTGACCCTCCCACAGACATACAAGATGGAAGAGCAGTCAGAGACACCATATGTCACAATCATTTCTTTTGACCCATCACCTCAACATGTTGAAAGAAGAATAAACAGATTTTTTGTTCAACTGGCTTTATTGGTCGCCTGTGTTTCCTGTACACAAAGTATTAAAAGATGTAAACCTCATAAAGTGTCTCTGTTGCTTCCTCCTCTGTAACAGCTGTCAATGTTTCTTCATTATTTTCCTGTAGTAAAGAAATAAACAACATTGCTGTTCTACTGTAAACTCATATAATCTGTGGAGTATTACTCACAACTGCATGTTGGTCTGGCTCAACAGGAGGCTGCACCAGATGCAGTACACCATCACCATCAACTGATAGAATATGAGGTTTATACAGGTCACTTATAACTTACAAGGGACCAAATGGCAATTAACAAACATACCAAGCACCTTACACTTCATTGTCATTATGCTCTCAAAGACAACCAAGACTGAGGGAAGGCAAAATCAGTCGGAAAATAACTTCACTACAAAATAATTCATTATGGTAAAGAGTTTATCAAATGAATGTGTCGCAC
The DNA here is from genome assembly GCF_057381845.1 of Rhamphochromis longiceps. Classification (NCBI taxonomy): domain Eukaryota; kingdom Metazoa; phylum Chordata; class Actinopteri; order Cichliformes; family Cichlidae; genus Rhamphochromis; species Rhamphochromis longiceps. Next base: position 40,890,113 of record NC_140568.1, on the reverse strand, counting down.
TGCAAAGGTGACTGTGAAGAAAGGATGTATGCACATCATGTATTATTTTGAATTTACCCCTTATGTAGGCACTTGTGTCTTGCGGGGTTATTGCCTCAGAGGATGTCCCCGCAGAGATGCCTTCGGCCACAGGGCGCCCACTGTTTTGGCTGAGGGCCAACTGCTCAGCCTCTGTGAGTGGTGGTGGTGGAGGACCCCCACCTGTTTTTCGGGCCTCCGCTTTTTTTCTGTTGGCTATAACGGGCCACATTTGAGCATACAGAGTAAGCAAATATGTACTTGTAATGTGCTCAGATAATTTCAATAAGTGCTTACAGAAAGAAAATTAATGTAGCCTCTAACTGCAATTGATTTACATGGGACAAACAGACCAAGCACTATGGCTCATAATACAATTACACCTTACCTGTTTGGACTATATTTTTATATTTCATTTTTACTTGCTGCCAGGCACGTTTGGGGCCTGTTGGGTTGCACCTGCGCTCACATCACATCACAAAATAAAATGTATAAAATAACAAATAAAATAACATATGATAAAATAACGTGTTAAATGGGTGGAAATCCCTCGATCAATGTTTAAATTAACACTCACGCATTGACTCTGTCGGCTATGTTTTGCCATGCATGCTTTTGCAGCTGTGGCTGTGTTACTTTTTTCCGCGGAATTTGCATGTTATCGGCATATGCTGCCATCAGAATTTCGGCCTCAAGCGCTGTGAAATACATTGACCGCGCCTTCTTTCCCTCCGTCTCCATGGTAACTCGCTTAATCTGTGCTCCGCTTATCAGGGCTTTATGTATCCTCGTCCGCGCGCTTCACTTGGGGTTAAAGCAACTCCGCGTTGACTGAACTAATTGTTATCAGCCTTTCTGAAACGGAATATTCCGAGTTGGACAGTTCGGGGTTACTCAACCGTGAGTGTCGTTTTTCACTCTGAGTTTTCCAAACCGGCTTCCTGAAACAGGGCCCAGGACTGTGAAAGCGAGTCCTTTCCACACCAAACTCGCTCATCCATGTTGTTATTGACCTGTCATGTTGAAACAGGAAGGGGCCATCCCCAAACTGTTCCCACAAAGTTTATAGCATGAAATTGTTCATGCTCTTTACACTGCACAACACAGTCAGACAAGTTCTGTAATTTTAGTCAAATCATTTCCACTTTGTTATAACCACTTAGAGTCGACTGTGGAATATTTAGTAGTGAGGAAATGGATGTGTTGCACGGGTTGCATCCCATCACGGGACCATGCTGGAATTCACAGAGCTCCTGAAAGCAACCAGTTCTTTCACAAATGTTTGTAGAAGCAGTCTGTGTTTGATGTAGTACACCTGTGGCCATGCAAATGATTGGAACACCTGAATTCAGTGACTGGGTTAGGTTAGTGAATACTTTTGGCAATATAGTCTTTGTCTTTAGTGAATAAACATTGTCTCACTTTCCATTTCACACTTTACAAAAACATCCAGGGCACCAAAATCATTAAAATCTTTAATGATCTTTATTCTTTTTTCATTGACTTTCTCTGTTTCCCTGTTTCTTCGCGTCAGGAGTGACAGTTAGAGACTTTCAGCTGGAGATCTGCAAAGAAAACACACGGGTGTGTGTCACCACCCCTGCAGACTGTGACCCTCGCCCACCCTCATCCACACAGAGTGAGCACACATGTTTGCTTATTGTTTTTTATCATCTGATTTAAAAAATAGAAACATGAAGTAAAGCTGCCTGTTTCTAAAAGGACCTCAGCAGAAGGATAAGGATCTATGAGAAATCGGATCTGTTTAAACATGACTGAGAAGGTTTTTTTTATGTAAATAGAAGCTAAAAAATATATCTGGTTATATGTTTCTGGATGTTAGTTTTTTTTGGTCTCAGTGACTGGTTTGAAGTTTTCATTTAATCATGTTAATTTTGTAAAACATTAAATGTAGGCCCAGTAGAAGAACGTATTCAGTTAACCCGCTCTGATGTGTAGACATGTCGTTCACATGACCCAAAACTAAAGTCTTCAGCTTTTTGGAGTGACGTGTTATTTAAACGTCTTTTCCTGCAGGTACTCTGCACATGTCGTGTTACTACCAAAAGTCTGCAGACAGACAAGTATCCATGACATGTGAGTGGAGTCTAGACTCAAACAGCGACACTGAGACTACCGCCTCCCTGATTTTCAGCAGGTATAAAACTTGATGATTTCGTTACGATGATAATTACAAAGTGATCTTGTGGAATCTTCTCAGATGTTTTATCTTTTCTATTTAGGGACCACGAAATTATATCCTGTCAAGGCATCTTCAACTCAGCATCCGTTGTCAATGTGACAGCAAGGATTAAAAACCACATGACAGAGATCTGGTCTGAGCCTCACAGTATCTTTCTTTTTGAAGCAGGTTAGACACCCACACGTTTTGTGACTGTCACCTGTAATCCACCTGGCTTCTTCCTCTGCTGTCCGCTCATATAAAATGATGATGAAGTAATTTGCTCTTTGTCTCCTCCTCTCAGTCAAGCCCCCTACACCTGTATTAACTGTGCTCAGCTCTACTGAGGACTCACTTGTCGTGTCTTGGACAAGCAGCGGTGATGGCAGATGTCAGCTTCGTTACAGACTCGACAGCGAGGACATATGGACCAAGGTTAGCATCATGCCAACACTCTGTAGGCTCTGTAGGCGATTGTGGTCGTTAGATGTGAACTTCTTTTGTTTTTGTTTAGTTTCTTTTGGAACAGGGTTTGTAGCTTAATAAGCTTTGGAAAATGTAAAAACGACCAAAAAGGGAATCACAATATGAACATGTAGGTCATCCATGTCATAGTAATCTAAGGAGAAGCTTCTCGGATGAGACATGAAACGTCTTAAAGAAACTTAAAGAAGTCCAGTCGCTTTTCTTTCCAAGCTCCTTAAATCACAAATGTATTTTTAATAGAGGCAACATTTTGATCCCAAAATAAAAATGGCTGAAACCTGATCTTTTGACTTACATTGATTCTTGTACATGCACTAACCTCATTATTCCTTCGGCCATCCAGCACTGTGACAGAGTAGACAGGATAGAAGTATAGAAGAGCATAGTATGTCCACTTACAGTCAGCTTTGTCCCATAGGTTTGGTTGTGTGCTTTTGTGTCCAGGTTCCAGATTTATCTGCAAACCTGACGTTGAATTACACCATCAAAGACCTCCTGCCGTTTACAGTCTACAGAGCTGCTGTGGCCTGCAGGGAACAGATCTTCTGGAGTAACTGGAGCTCTGAAATCAGAGGAAGAACACTGGACAGAGGTAACAGGCATGCACATCAGGGACAGAATACCAGGAGCTACAACACTGACATATATAAAATAAATTAATAAATTTTTAAAAAGAAGCTCAATTTTTTTTTCTTTTAGTTCCTTCCAGGCCACCAGAGGTGTTTTACAGACTGGAGAAAAAAGGTGGATCTCTGGAAGTTCATCTCATTATGTTGAAGGTATAGTGTCTCACTTACCTATGATGATGAGTTCTCATATAAATGCAGAAAAATACCGTTATGATTTACTAAAATGAATCTTTTATTATTGTTTCTTTTTTCCATCTTAGGCTCCTGAGTCTCTTGAAACTGAAGGTCGAATCCTTGGATACCAGATGAGCTATAAAGAAGGTGGACTGATTCAAAGCACCACTGATGTGACACGCCTAGTGGTGAAGGAGGGGAACTGCAGCATCACAGTCAGAGCCTTCAACACAGCTGGCTACGGCCCTGCTGCCCATCTCAGCTTCAGCACAAAAAGACAGAAGATCCTGGTTATGACATGTAATTATTGTTATTGTTATATTAATGTTCTGAGTGATATGCTGGGGTATTTGTAGAATATTGATCCCCACAGACATCACAATTTTAACATGAGTTGCTTTAAATAATGCATTTCTTCCTAAAGCTACTGAACTCTTTCCTCCATAAAGGGAATATTTGACAGCAGCTCTAAAAGCATCCAAGAGGAGAAGAATTAATTAATGCATTTTAGGCCTCAGTCTTACGGGTGTAGAGGCAGTCAGCAACCCACTGATAATATCTGGTCGCTACAAACATATATACACCCAGGCTAGCTCGTCAGTCACCTGGTCAAAATTTAGATATGTAATAAAAACCCAACTATATTAACTGCCAAAAATAGCAGAGGCCAAAAGCATCCTTGTTCTGTATGTATATGTCTCCAACAACATTTCATTTCCAGTTAATACTTGTACAGCTGCTGTTATTGTGTATATATTTATTTAGATTTAGATTTCTTCATACATTCTTATATAGTTCTATATTGTGTATTTTGTTGTACAGTTATTTTATTTTCAACTTTAATTTATATATTTTATCTTATTCTTCCCAGTTAAATTTACCCTTCATTCTAATTTGTGTTGTACAGTTATTTCATTTTTAACCTTAATTTATATTTTATTCCTTCCTAGTTAAATTTACCCTTTTTAATTTTGCATATTTATTTCCTATCTTATTCATAGCCTTTCCTTTTTTTGTTTTCTTTAGGTCACGAGTAGTTGTCCAAGCATTTCACTACATATCGTACTGTGTATGACTGTGTACGTGACAAATAAAATTTGAATTTGAATTTTGAATTTGAATTTTAAAAAAGACATTTGCAGTATCTTACACAATCGTGACTATTGGCTTCCAGCTCTAGATATTAGATATGATACGCGTGCTGCTCACTTTTGCAACATCCTGCATGTTATTTTTTCATCGAAGGAAGCAGCAGACCAGTGACATGCTGTTTTTACAAAACCTATTGCAAAATCTTTCCACGATCTCGTCTGTTTTTTCTTAAAAACTTGCCTCATATGTTTAACAAGAAGAGAAATTTCAAAAATGCACAGTGCATTGGAACAAGTGCGGATCTCAAAAATAGGAGACTTAAAAATGGTAGCTTATTTTACTGTTGATGATGAGCGTTGTCTTCTTCATCTTAATCTATGTAATAATGTGGGCCCTGTTTTCGCAGCTCTTCCCTCTGTCAGAAACATGTGGATTTCCACCTCTTACCCAGAAAAAAATGAGCTTCTGGTCCAGTGGAAGATCCCCATCAACCAAGGTCACACCCTGCCTGTCAGTTATTTCCTGATTCAGTGGCACCCTGAGACGAGTCCATCCACCAGCCACTGGTCTCGAGTTGACGGCTTCATCACCTCCACCGTCATACTAGGTGAAAAGGGGGAAAAAACCCCAAAACAAAAGTCATTTTATTTTTTAATGAATATGATATATTGGCTTCACCTTGAATTCTGTGTCCTGCAGTCACTTCAGAATAAAAGCATACTGCTCAGGCATCATCTTCTTTTTCGTGAAGCTGTACCATACAACAAGCCATATTATTGTTAGATAACTCCATTAAAAATGCTCAAAAAGCCACCAACAAGACAAACGTCAGTTCACTAAATTGGATTCCAATTAGCAGAGGTGGGGGCCAAGCAGTCAGCCACTCTAGAACTGAGCATTTTAACCAGAGACTTTATATAGACAAACCCGCTGTGACATCACAGATGCCTTATTAGCCTTAATATGAGTGTTTTTGCCATAGCATTGTTAGTAAACTGCATTATTTGTCAGATAATATCATTAAAATGCTCCAGAAGGCACAGACAGCACAGAGAAGTCCAGTTCAGTGACTCAAATTCATGGAAGTGAAGCAAAGCTGAGAGGCAGCAGCTACAGCAGCCAGCAGTGGTGCAAAACATGATCAGATCTAATAATGCATATCTTTAATTGGTTACTTTTAAACAGGTTTCTTTTTTTTAAAAAAAAAAAGCCATATTAAGTGTTTCTGGTGTAAAGGAGTGCATTTTCACATCTATGGGGTTTGACTCACTGTTGGGGCAAACCGCTTTCTGCCACTTGTTCTTTGGCTTTATCTTTGAATCCTTAAGGCTGCTACGTGCTGCTGAGTAAATTTCTCCACTAGCAGGCTTTTACTGTAAAGCTGATGCAAAATAGCAAGTGCAGTTGTGCTGATAGGACCTCATCACCACAATCTAGATGGTGTTAGATAACAGAGCCCAACATGGGGGAAAAAGCTATCATCTTGTGTGTATTTGATTTGCATTTGATTAGTGGGGATTTTTTTAAAATGGAGATTTCCAGATAAATCTCTGTCAGTGCGCCCCAGGGCAGCTGTGGCTACAATGTAGCTTGCCGTCGCCAGTGTGTGAATGTGTGTGTGACTGGGTGAATGACTGAATGTAGTGTAAAGCACTTTGGGGTTCTTAGGGGACTGAGTAAAGCGCTATACAAATGCAGGCCATTTACCATTTTTACCATAAAGAAACAGGTAAATGTCATAATTATGTTGTGTTTTAATAAGATCTACAACAAAAATGTGATAAATTTTACAGCAGTTTCCTCAAACAGCTCTTCATTAAGTCTTTAAAAATATGTTTGGGCATTTGTTAGCGACTAATTTTTTCTACACACACTCTCACACTTTCACACTTTGGGCTGTTGCTGAGTTTTGAGGAAGCAGAGCAGTTTATGTATACTGCTGAATGCTGGGGGGCGCTGTGCGGGGATGTATTACTGCTGGAGACTGTCCATGTGGATTTAAATAGTGCAGATGGAAATTAGCTAGTAGGTGCATCTTTTCTCTTAGGAGAAGTTTTATGTTAGCTTTTTTTTTTCTTTGTACATTTTTCCTGACAAATCAAGTCTAAATTCATTCATTTCAGATTTGTTTTATATAGCACCAAATCACAACAACCATTGTGGCCCTCTATATTGTAAGGTAAAGACCCCATAATAATACAGAGAAAAAGCAATCTAAGAGCAAGCACATGGAGAAAGTGGGAAGAAAAAAACCCTTTTAACAGGAAGAAACCTCTAGCAGAACCAGGCTCAGGGAGGGGCACCCGTCTGCTGCAACCTGTTGGGGGTGAGGGGAAATAAATCAAACTGAAAGAGTGACTTATATATGGTATTTTAGTCTATAACAGACATTGTATTTTATACAGCTGTTCTGTTTACTGTGCATGTTTCCAGATGTTGACCCTAATAAGGAGTACCTGATCAGTGTGTTTCCCGTTTACAACCAGCAGTATGGGTCTCGTCAGTCTCTGCCGGCAAGTCTGCAGTACGGAGGTAAATATGAGCTCAGATAGAAATGTGTGGGGGTGATAACATCTGCATCTGCACCGGATGACTCGGTAATGTGAATCATCAGCTCTCAGTATTAGTATTCTCAGTTAGTATTGTTTCTGTGAGTAGAAAATGAGAAAAGTCTTATCTAAGAGTCAATTAATAGTGATGCTAATGCAGTAAAATGGGCAAATAATATGCAAAGTAATTTACAGCAGAACAGAAGTTATTTGCATTGAACTAAATGCAGGGGAAAAATGAGGAATCTATATCTGACTTTCTATCTGTGTGTGTTCGTCTTCTCAGCTTTGATGGAGGTGGTCAATCTGAGTGTCAGTGTGACTAAGACATCAGTGACCATTATGTGGGAGTGGCAGAGGAAGTCTGAGCCAGTCAGAGTGAGCAGATATGAAGCAGTTCTGAGGAAAGACTCAGACAAACAATGTATGTGGGTTAATGAGCCTTTTAACATAAAATCTCACTCCACGGTAAAAAAAAAAAAAAAGTTTGTCTTTTTTTCATTAGATTTGTCCATGTATATTTTCTCACTTGCAGAGGTGTTACACAAAACTGTTATGCATATTTTATCACCTTTTTGCAAATGCAACATACAGTCTCCCATTTGCAGCTTTACCTTTGTGGCCAGATGACCAGCAGCACACTTTCTATGACCTGATGCCCAACGCTCAGTATTCTGTTACGCTGTTGGCTGATAATGTTTCTAAAAGCATCGTTCAAATGACGACAGATTTCGGTGAGTTTCACTGGACCCAAAACCAGATTCCTTTCTGTGGTTTTTTTGCATTGCAGCGTTGGCTACATTTCTTTGTAGTAGATTTCTACTCAATATACTTAGAATCAATCATTGAAGCCATATCTGCAGCGCCCCCTGGTGTGTGGACTGCAGCATTTGTTCACCTGTGAAACCAGTTGTATATCCTCCTAAGAGCCAGCAATTAATTTTGATTCTCTGTCTGAGTCTGAGATCTCTATATCAAGCACTGCTTATGTATCTCTTTCTGTTGATGTCTCATTTGTTGGGGCTGGGCTAAGAGAGCACATGGACTTTCATTTAAAATGGACAAAAATTGCAGCTTCCACATTTCAAAGCCGCAAGGGAGGTTAAGCGACAACTTATTTTCAGATATTATCACTTTATTGCCAAAACTGAAATGGTCCAATTTGACAGTCTTGACTTTGATTTTGCAGGATTTCAGAAATGTTCAGTAACTTTACCCCTTTCAAAACAAAACAGCATCGTTTGTAGTGGACAGCACGACTTGCTACCTCACATTTTCAACCCATGTCAACCCAAGAGACAAACAAAAATACACTTAAACTATCTTAAAAAAATCAAAACATGTTTCTGCTGTATTTCTGGAGGATTTCCCCCCAAAAAATGAAAGTCTATATCATACAAATGCAAACAAGAACTTTTCACATGTTACAAGACACAATTATGTGAAACACACTTTGCAATTAAGATATTTTCTATTATAATTATAAATGAGTGCACTGCCTACATCAAAGCCAGCTTGATGGCTTTTCTTTCAGCATCAAAAATTGAATAACTCTTATAGCACAATAAGAGAAATAACAGAATAGAGAGCAATAAAATGTTGAATTTGTTATATAGGCTTTTAATTTGAAAAGCACGGATGGATGGATAAAGTGCAGGTGGCTATTACAGAAAATGCTCGACAGTGAGGTACACAACTGACCCAGATGATGGACATAAGTACAGGCGATAGAAACATACTGCTGTGACTGCAGGAAAGTGATTTATTTATTCTGTTTTTTTGAAACAAAGAGAATCTGATATTCTTCTTTCCAGATGATGTAACGGTGGTGGCTACAGCGATTCCTCTGCTGCTGGTTGCTGCCACTGTGTTAATCCTCTCCATCCTGTCCAGGAATCTGTGAGTGCTGGGCAATCTGTTCTTTTAGTAATACTAATGCGTTTGTTTTTTATGTATGTCATGTGATCTTTGGCCCAAAGACTGTATGCAAGGCATGGCATGAAGGGAAAAAATGTACGTTAAATGTTATTTGCTACTAACTAGTCATATTTTGCAGTAGCATTACCAAAACTTGTCTGAGAACAGCTTCCTAAATGTGAATATTTACCAGTATTTCACAAACATTTATGGGATTTAACAGCGGTTATCTTTTTTTATCTGACCTCAAGTCATTGGCCCATGAACCTGCTTTTTCTGGTCAATCTGGCTCTGAAAGATTAAACATGCTGCAAAAATGCGAACAATTTCCTGAAGATTCTCCTGGTTTCTTGGACTTACAGGAACAGTTTCCATAAATCAGAAGTGAATGCTCTGATAGTACGCGGTTAGTCCTTGTCACTGATAATGACTTTAATCAACATTACTTTTTAGGTACAAGTCGTACTTCTTCCCGCTAATCTCTAGCCCTCGACTAAGCAAAACAGGCCAGTGGCTGATGGACCCAAACCACGAGGTAACCTGTTTTTTTACAGCTTTCATAGTTGGGTTAATTACTTACAGCTCATATATCTGTGCATGGGAGACTTCGTGCCCATCGTCAGACTCAGATTTACAATATTAGTCCAACTAATTATAACAAAAACACCTGTTAATGATATCTACCATCACACAAAATTTGAACATGATATCTTGAAAACTGTGGATGCTAATAAACAGACAACAAGGGGGGAATGGCAAAGACACCATACAGAAACGGGAACAAGAAAACTTCTAAGACTGACAAAATGACCCGTTAGGGTTTGCACAACTAAAAAAAAGAGAAACAATAAACACAAATATATGTAAAGCTACAGCAGCCAGCCACAAAATGACCACTCATTCATTCTTTTCAACAGAAATTTGCAGAGAGGAGCATCCTTAATATTGAAGACTTCCAGGTGACTGATGTCCTCAGAGACAAAAGTCTCATCATAGTTGAGCGAACCTCTCAGCTCTTACCAGATGATGACCAGCGTGAGGATACCTCTCTGCTGTTGATTGGCTGCCTCACTCTAGACTCTGAGTATGTTTCTTATAGTGCACAACCCACAGAGAACCAGTCCCGTCCTCCTATCAAGGTTTTCATATCAGAAGAAAATCAAGAGGCTGCCGGCGCTCCGCTACACGAAACCAAGCTCTGGCTTCCTCAGAGCGACAAGGACAGAAATCAGGCTGACATCTCCGAGATATCACATCAGACCGAGGCTGCTGTGAGAAGTCACTTTCCTAGTTTGTTGACTGAAAGTCAGCCTGTTTATCCGATGACCTGTGAGACAGAGCACGTGTTGAATTGGGGCAGGCAGAGTGACTGCTCTTATCTGATCTGTGATGCAGGTTACATTTCTAACAGTGACACAGGGTGAAAACACATTGAGACAGACTCAGCAACTTCAGCAACAAATGAGCTCAGATAAGATGTGGCCCAAAGGTTTATTACAGCAAGGAAAACAATGGCCTGTCTTGTGGGGCAGACTCATCGGCTCTGCATTTTTGGTATTTTTGTATAAAGAAAATATGGAAAGTTCCACAGCAGCATAATAAGCAAGGAGGGCCTCCTTTTTTATCTTAAGATCATTGTTACTCCATGTTTGACATGCTCATCTTGGTGTCTGCATTTAATACGCTGTATATTACATGTATTTCATAATGTGAACGTATGTCATCGTTGTAAGATGTGGGTGCCACCAGACACTCTGAAATATGATAACATTCAGCCAAATACTTAACTGAAGTACATGTTCTTCTCTCTACTTCACTATGTTTTGGTTATGAACATTATACTTTTATTCTGTACCAATTATTGTAAAGATCTGGTTACTAATTATTTTGCAAATTTGAAAATGTTAATCTACTATTGCATTATGCTGCACTAATATAGATAAAGCAACCCAGCAGTGTACAGTACAAGTAATTCAAATCATTAACAGACACTTATACGCTATGTTCAAAAATATCCTATATTGTGCAAAAGAGTTATAACTTGGACTTTTCACCATTTCACACCACAAAATGTTGCAGGAAGTCAGTGGAACTTTAATTTAACCAGACAAGTCATTAGAAAGACCTTATATGCGCGGACAGCCAAGATACAGACAAAGTCACAGGCAAAGTAATGCTTCTGTGGAGTCTTATTTATTACAAAATATCATAATAGGGACCCATGTGAGACTGAAAATAGTGCCCAGTTTTTTTTTTAGCCCCTGTCCAGCTACAACCAAGTCTTCTAGAAAGATACTGAGGCATCCTCAGTGCCACCAGGCGGCATCTTAGTCAGATATTGAACCACTTCTACTCCCTGCAAGACCATATAATCTGCAAAACACCTTCCACTCCTTGAACACATCTAGAAATTCTCTTCATGAGTTCAAGTTATTAAATGAATTATTGAAAAGCGACGCTTTTCTCATAAAGCAAACCATGCTCTCTATGAATGCACAGGAGACAGATGGATCATTGAAGCATTGAAGACAATCAGACAAAATCGCTGTCTGTTTTAGAAGGAACCTTGTTTGTGAATTAACTCTGGGAATATATAACTGAGTCATTGGGGTAACCTTTATATATTTAGGGATGGGCTTCAGACTTCTTGCAACCCGGAATGCTAAGATTCTCATAGGAAGTGAGCAGAAAGGTCAGGATTCGAAATGAGCTGTCGCGCCAGCATAATTTGACCATTTTGAAGAAAGTAATCAAGGCAAGGCTGAGATGGTTTGGACAAGTGTAGAAGAGTGATAGTGGATACGATGCACAAAGGATGCTCAGTATGGAGCTTCTAGGCAGGAGGAAAAGAGGAAGACCACAGAGAAGAGTCACTGATGTGGTCATATAGGGTTGGTGTGACAGAAGGATGCAAAGGATAGGCTTTAATTTATTTAATACTTGGAAGTTTATTTTGGCTCCTAGAAATAATCCAGCAATCATCAGAATCTCTTGTGCAATTTTACTGAAATATTTAGATTTAATGAACTTATTAAAGTAAATGAAAACAAATTAAACATAAACAAAAGGCCCCCCACCCTGAGGACTCTGAATGGTTTGGCAGATGAAATGGATGTTTGAGAATTAATTTCTTGTCAAAAATGTTTTGTTTAATCCAAGGAAAGTTGAATATAGTTTATTATAAAACACGCGAGGAGAATACTACTTTACATTTTTTAAAATACATTTATTTTAAATAATTACAGTTTCTGACAACTACTTCTGGACTGAATCTGGACAGAGCATGCTTCTTCTTCCATATTTCATCATCGTACTGCAGATATTTCCGAGGTGAAATGTCAAACCTGAGATTGTTGTACATGCGTAAAGTCACTTTGCAGTAAACTAATATTAAAGCACAACATGAACAATCTGAGGAATGTGGTGAGTTAATCTACTGGGGACAAACTCGTTCCTATCCATCTGACCTCCTCAGCTGGGCAGGTGGTCGAGTGATGAAGGTGTTCTGTCAGAGGTTAGCGTTTATGCCGATCCAATGTCTGATCATCTGGTGGGCGATGGTCTGCCTGGGGGGGATGTTAAAAGCTGGAGATGCTCCTCTGAACAAGGAGTCGATTACCTGAGCAAGCAGAAAAGTTGGATTACTGTCTCATTAATGTCTAGAATTGTTCATTATTAAGCATTAGAAGAATTGGCCATGGGATATGCATGAAAGCTCTGGAGAATTTCTAGTTGATACAGCTGATGCTAACAGTTTCCAAGTTGTTGTTATAAAATTATCTTCAGTAGACTTATTATTAACTCTTAACATCATGATCCCTGTTAGCAGTTCCACTAATAGTCGCACTGTTACTTACCTGTTGCCGTGTGAACCACTGAGCTTCTTCTATCTCATTCTCATCCACTTTGATGTCTGTTGATATGGCGACAGCAAGGCAGCCAAACATGAGGTTGGATGGCATCGGCCAGGGCTGGCAGGAGACATACTGAACCGGTCCGACCTTCACGCCGCTCTCCTCCTCCACCTCCCGCCTTACTGCATCCTCAATCGTTTCCCCTGCGGGGTAGGACAGGGAGAAGCTGTCACCCTAATTTTTATAGCTGAGACTTGATTTATGGTTAATATTCCTGTGAGGATGAGCTTCAGGCTCACATCAGTTGTTTAACAGCTGAGCAGTTTTTCTGTTTTTCTGTGTGTGTGAGTGTGTGGTATACCAGGCTCTACAAATCCCGCTAAACAGGAAAACATCCCAGCTGGGAAGACCTTCTTCCTTCCCAGTAAACATTGGTTTCCATCTGGGTGGATCACCAGCATGATGACCACTGGGTCTGAAATCACAAACATATGCAAACTTTGTTACTTTGGACATTTATGAATTTATCTGACATTGCAACAATAAAGAGTAGACAACAAAAAGGGGGAAGAGAGCAGGAAAGGGCTACAGGTCAGGATCATGCCCAGGCTGCTGCATACGGCCGTGCCTTCAACCAGCATAACAGGCACCCACGTTGGGCTTTTTTAATATGGGGGTCTGCAGGACTTGACTTAGAGCCAGCCTCAAGAAGCCACTGGAGAAACTACAGTTTTCTGTTCTTTTTAGCTTTTACGTTTTTTGGTAATGTTTTTTGTGCACAGCATGATGCTACACAGTATTAACTACAGTGGAGATGAGCTGATAGATGAGCAGATTCATACCAACTCGTGGATAGCAGGTATTGTGGACCCCCTTTAGACTCCTGCATTCAGAGTTCAGACAGCTTCTCTTGTGTCCTCCATCCTCCAGTTTGGTGCTGCTGCCACATGTCGGACAGAAGCTGTAGCGACTGTTCCAGGCCAACACCGATCGAGCCTGAGCCACGATTCCTTGCAGACAAGGAGAGCAGGAAGAAGTATTATACTGTGACACAAGAGAGGCAGGTGATCAAACAACAACACACGTTTTGTGTGTCTCACCGGCCTCTTCCTCGTTTAGTTTCAGCAGGTCTCTGTTTGGCATCTTTGAAAAGGAGCAGTTCTTCTCCCTGCACCGTTTAACAAGGTCAGCAGCATCTTCATCAGTGCTGAAAGCAAACCAAGCAGGAGCCTCCCGGATACCCTCCTCAGGAGAGCAAGGGGAGGGATTTTTCCTCTTCTCCACTCCGAGGAAAATGAGCACAGTTGCAGGTTTCTGCAGAAGATCCTTAACTGCCTCATATCTGAACCGGCACAGTTTGCTCTCAACCTGTTGCAATCAGATTCACAATTCACATGACTTTCATCTTTGTCATGTAAACTAGCCGTAGGCTGTAGGTCATAAACATACCACTGCGCCGTCGTCTTCCTGGGATGTGCTGAGCATGGGGCTGAGGTTCGAGAATATGAGGTAGACAGTATCTGGTTCTCTTTGTTTGGCCTCCAACCAGGCCTTGTCAGTCCTCTTCCCACTCAGGCGGTCCAGCGTCTCCCTGCTGAAGTAGTTTTCCTGCGGACTGATGTCGGAGCCCGGCAGGACTCGCCGGCAGCCATCGTCTGTCTGGCAGAGTAGGTTAGCGATGTGTTTGTGACCCCAGAACTTGGCAACATCGTAGGCGGTCTGTGATGAACTGTTTACTATGAACTTATCACAGCTAAAAGACAGAAGAAAAAAGAGGTTTTAGAGAAGTCAGGAATCCATTTATACATTCAAGGCTACAACACATTAAAGTCTGGGGCTTTTACAACTTAGACTTTTAAGTTTTTAGATGTTTTCATTTAAATTGCACCAATATTTTTTCCGTACCTGCTTATTATAGCCTCTTTGAGGATGTTTTTCTATACTAAATGGGTTTTTTTTTTGCTACTAGTTTTTGTCTCTTCAGCTTTTATATTGATTTATTTCAGTAAAGGTTTTTGCCTCATCACGCATGCAGGTTTATTATTTTTTGTCTTGTTTGGTTTTCTTGCAACTCCTAATTTTACTGTATTTTCACCACTAGTTTTATCCCTATTTTGCCTTGTTTTATACTTTAAAATATCATTTTAGCATATAGCTCCTATATGCTAAAAAAATTTAGCTACAGTTTTATCTCTCTCTGACTTTCAGTCTACTCCTATTTAATTTTTAATACGTTTTAATTTAACGTACCTGTGTGTAGCCAAGTTTTGTTCTAGCTACATCTTTTGTTTCAGAATGAGAATAAATTTTTTTGGCCAAGTTTGTGCACACAAATAAGGAACTTCTGTTGAAAAACAAACAAACACAGACTTCTGTTTACTTTGCTCTTTCAGGTTCAGTTTCTTTAAATATTTGAAAACCTCACTTTAGCCTCTTTTCATAATGCTTTCCAGTTCCTATGTTTCTGCCCATCAAGTCTGCAAATATTTACCTAAACATAACATATGTGGAATAGACGCATCCCCTAAATGCTAAAAATTATTAATGCAGCTTTGAATAAATATTCCACAATATATCTCTTTAGTATTGTTCAAAGCAAATGGTACATTAATAACATTACAAATTAAGAGAAATGCAGTGATGTACCCATGTGACAGCAGCTTCTCCACCACATGAGAATGTCCATTGCGAGCTGCAAGCATTAGTGCGGTCCAGCCGCTGTATCCTGTCTGGTTTATGAGCGAGGGCACATGGGACAGCAAGGTGGACACCTGGGACATATCTCCTCTTGCTGCAGCATCCAGAAACTTCTCCACCATGTCCTCCTTCGCGCTCAGTTGATAGCTCGTCATCCTGGATCCCGAGACAAAGACAATGAAACCTGGGGTAATATATGATCTGGCAAAATGTCAGAGGAGATATTATGAACAGATGAAGCAGCTACTTACAAAAAAATGATAAAAGTATTTTAAAAGTATTCATTTGACACATAAGAGCTAAAGCTAAATCATAGATAAAAAGGTAAAACGTTTTGAATAATTGATTGATGATTAATGTCAAGAAATGGGAATTTGGGTTTAACAACCTCAAAATATAGCTCAGAGTTTAAAATGCTGAAAAAACTAAAAGTACTACAGCAAAATTGACCCAAATAAATACTGATATCTCACTAGAATGCTATCTATTCTTCCTATTGAGTAGTTTGATATAACATCCAGAGAAAGACTAAAATATGGAAAACAAATACATTTTGCTCTTGTTTACTAACAGTTAGACCCAAGAATATTTGGTTCCAATTATTCTAATTACAATGTTTCCAATTTAATTAAAGTTACTAACTAACTGTGCCATCTTGTGGCACTCACTGGTATTACTGTAAAGAACAGCTTGACCCTTGTTCACTTCAGTTGATATCGCTGTGCTCTTTATGATTTAGACAAAATATTTTTTATTCGCATTCACTTGACAGCTGCACTTAATTTTGAAATATTTTTAACTATTTCAAAATAGTTATTTTGAAAAAAAATTCCATGACAATTTTTTTTTTAATCAAATTTTGTAATTTTCTGGCAACAAAAATGGCAAATGCATAAGTTAATAAACTTATAATTTAGTAAAAAAAAAACAAAAACAAACCTACAGCATCAATTCTACACTGTCCCTTTAATTAGTCCTCCCTGTCTCATTAGCGCATCGAGCTGTCAATCACTGAACCCTTTGACCTCGACAATGGTTGCGAAATAAACTTACAGGAACCACCTTGAATTGCAGGTTTGCTTTTACAAATCCCACAGTGTTGAAGATTAAGCTTGGACACAGTGTTTGTTTGTCATGTGGTTTTAAAAGGCCTCTGAATCGGCTCTGTTTCACTAACAGTTCAGGAAACGAAAACACGAACGAACAGGAGCGCCTTTCGCCGGTTAAGCTTCGTTTAAACGAGACCAAGCATCACATTTCACTTTGAGTTTCATGTGAAAGATTATTAATGCGTCATATCTTGCCTTTCGCTCGGCGTTCACTTCCCCTCCGTCTCCTGTTGGAGAAAATGTTACGAGGTGTGTTCAAGAGCAACAACCACGCTGATTAGGGGTGGTGCTGCCTTCAGGTCCTCCCGGCGCTGTAGTATTTCCGACTTGTAAAGGCTTGTCATAGAAGAATGAAGCTGTGTTAGAGTTCTTTACATAGTAAAATTGCTTCCTCCTATATGCTCTCACCTGCTACTATATTAAGTATTACTGCTAACTGAGTCCTCTAATTATTACATAGAAGAAATCTGTTGCAATTAGGCATAATGCCATTGATAAGTTGACCCTTTGAAGTTCAAACTGAGCATCAGAATCTCACTGAAAGGTAATTAAAATGAGTTTGAACATTGCATAGTTGCTGGTGTCAGAGAGACTGATTTGACTTTTTAGAAACAGAAAGGTTCCCAATAATCATCAGAAAGTAGCCATCAGTTTTCTGTGTGAAAATAGGAAGGAAACAATAATTTAAATAACCAGTCATTACAAAAGAAGTTATGCAGAAGAGCATCTCTGAATACACAACACAATGTGCTGCTTCCAGAACAGAAAACTGAGGCTATAATTAAAATGAACAATTTGGTGTAAACAGCATGAAAGCATCAGGTATTGTCACTGACCATGTCCATCCCATTATAACCACAGTATGCTTCTCTTCTGATGGCTGGGACAGGATATTCTCATCATGGATGTGCAGCTGACAAATGTGAAGCGATCATGTCAACATGGACAAAATTCTCTGAGGATTGTTTTCATCATCTTGTTAAATCTATGTCATGAAAAATGAAGATCGTTCTGAAGTCGAAAGCTGGTCCAACTAGCAAGGTATACTTAATAAAGTGGCTATTGAGTGTATATGTCATTGTTCTACTCTAATGCCACTATCTTACGGAGTTCATACAAATAAAAAAAGAGTTTATGTGAATTGTTTTTTTCAGCCCTTCACTAAAGAATTGTGTCATCAGATTAAAGTTACATTGCCTAGGATGAGATTATTTTCTGATTTTGACTTTAAGTACTTCACTAATACAGGAACAGGAATAAAGCTGACAAAAACCAAACTTCAATAAAGCATATGTTTTAGTTAATCCTTTATTAAAATAAAGTACAAAATAAAGTTAACAAAGATGGAGCATCTGTCTTTGTGAACCCAGTGGGGAAAAACCATAAAAACGTCATTTTATAATCACAGAAGCTTACATTCTCAAATCCAAACTTTTATCCTCATAAATAAACTTTTACATGAATTTACCTGTAGTTACTCTCATTCACATAAAACTCACAGAGGAAACGGAACAAGCAACCTGTTAGTGTTATGGTCAAATCTGTTGACTGAGTTTAATTAACATGTTAAAAACAATCGATTTAAGACAAGTGGAAAAAGATATTAGTCCTAATAATTTTTCCCTTCACAGCTGGACAGTTTCACAAGCTTAAAGCACGACGACGTTTCTGTTTTTGTGCAGACGGAGGCTTTCTCATACTGTAATAAATATGGAGAGCAGGACACACTGTATGTTTGTGCGTGAGCAGAGTAGGTATATGACTCTGTGTGTGTGTGTGTGTGTGTGTGTGTGTGTGTGTGTGTTAGGAGTAAAAGGTGAGGACGCTCTGGTGGTTTCCTCGCACCAGCAGCAGTGGTGGGAGGTCTTTGGACAGAGTTTCCAGCCAGCACATGTAGAGGGCGCTCGACACTGTGCCCTTTCTTGCCAAAGGCATGCTCCTAGCCACACACAGAGAGAGAAAGAAAATTTTAATTTTTATGATATTTATATATATCAAAATCAAACCCAGAGCAGCGTTAGAAAGAAGACTGCATGATCTTGTAATTATGAGTTATGAGCAGTTAATGTCATTAAATTAATATGTAAGCTTAAAGGTCAAATTATTTTGACGTGTTAAGTTCAATGTGAGAGGTCTAATTTACTTTATATGTAACAGCTGTGATGAGTCACACTTTATGTCTCATTATTTTAACTATATTTGCTTGTTTTTCAATTAACTGCACTGAATTAACCGTGAACAGCTTATAAAATATTAACTATAAATTCTGGAGCTCAGAGCATTATGGATCATCCACTTTAATGCTTCTGAAGTTCCCTGAGTGTCATCAGTGTCTTAAGATTTCTTCAGTATCAAAGTTTAAGATATAGTCAAAATTTCAGACTCTCAACTTTAAATCCGCGGGATAGCTAACTGTTTTTTGGGTTCCAGTTTAGTTGGACAAGTTAACACAATCACATATAAAATGCCTTTTTTAATACTGTGATGGAACATGTTTCACAATCTGCTGCACACATGGATGGAAGCCATGCATGCCCTTGCGTCACACCAGCTCTGCTGCTGCTGATGTTTTATGCTTCGGCTCCGAAGCATAAAACATGGTTCCAGGACTTCTCCACACTGTTGTCGCTTTGTTACAGGTTGACTTGAACAGATAGAATGCTGCTTCAGAATTGGTGAAGGTTTTTTCGGTGAAGTTTAACTTGTTGTTCTTGAGTTTGATAAATGGTTGTGGTGAATCCTCTGTATTTTCTGTCATTGGCGTCTTCTCTTTATGGTTGAACTTGGAACTTATGGCTTTCTCCTGGAGATTGTTCTTCTTTAACATCCCCCTGGTGCATTTGCTAAATGTCCAAAGCTTTTGTAAGTTCACTGGTGTTCTTTTTCATTGTTATAAGAATTTAATCTGGCCTCTTATGGTTTTATTTCATTTTGCAGAAAGTGGTGTCCATACAAGCAGTGATTGGCTTGTCATGCATTATTTTGTCAATTAATGATTGTTTTGGTAGTGAGTATTCCAGGATCCAAAGACACTGTTGTGCACACTGGACACTGGACAAGTCACCACTTCAACACAGACAGCTGTATGCTCATATTCACACCCACGGTGTATTTAGAATCACCAGTTAACATGACACGCATGTATTTAGAGTGTGGGAAGAAGCTGGAGTACCCAGAGGGAACCCACACAGGCACAGGGAGAAGATGCAAGCTCACACAGAAACACCTGATTCATGGAAATGAGCAGCCGGGTTAACCAGGTTTTTTAAATGCGAGTTTGTCTGTAAATTAAAACAAATGATGACACGATGATGACAAAGTTATTACGAAGTTCTTACATAACGATGAGTTTGGCAGTGCTGGAGTGTTCCTTCAGCAGCTCGTTCAGTCTGATCTGACGATTGGTCTGAAAGTAACACACAGTATAGTTACATAAACCACTTGAACAGAGCACTGTGATTGGTCTGAGTGTGTCTGCAACATGAGGGCAGACCTTGGCCTTGTAGAGCTCCAGTTCGTTGTCAGTGATCCTCCAGGGCTCCTGGGCCTTCAGCCTCTCAGCAGCCTCCTGCTCCATGTCGTCTTCCTTCAGCCTGTACGGCTCGATCAGCTCCTTAAAGGTCAGCTTACTGTAAAAACAAAACACATACATTAGGTTTTTAGAGTAGCGCTATCAGTTTCATCCTCCCCACGTGATGCTTCATTCTAAAGAACATTTAAAAAAATATTTCAAAGCACTTAAACTTTTAGTATTACAAACTTTCTACATGTTGACTTTCACAGTCATCAAGTAATCGATAAATTAAAAAAGAGGATTCATGAACAAATCATTCACCTTTTGACTTTGGCTTTCCAACACTTTGTAAGCAATTTACACACGTAACACAGACGCTAAAGACATTAAAAACAATAGTGTTTAGTGCAAATCCATAGTGATCAAGCTGCTGAGCTCAGGAAGTTTCAGAGGACTTACTTGTGTTTCTTGGGTTTGGTGTTGATGTCACCGAGGACGTTTATGTCAGAGAAGTCGATTCTGAACCTGCTGAGCAGCGTGGCCATCCTGACGTGACACAAAAACAAAAACACAATAATAAATGTATGTGGATATAAAGTCAAGTTTGTAGTAAAGTAAAGTTTATTGCTTGGCATAGGTGGATAAGCAGCTGTTGACTCACGCTCGGCGGTCGTGGTCGATGCGGTTAATCTTTCCGCCGATGAACACGCGGATCCTGCAGTCGCCCCACTTACTCCTGTTGGTCAGCAAGTAGGGGATCAGCAGAGTCAGGCCTGCAAACCAACACATCAGAGATTATACAGGTCATTAAAAACCCCAAACTGAACAAAAATCTGTTTTCCAGTATACACAGCAAAATCTCCAGTGTTAAATTAACACTGGAGATTTTGCTGTGTAGATCAGGGAACCACAGATTTGAATGTTTTTTAAGTCTATTCATTTTTTACCTTACTTTTTACGACAGTGACACGTATGAATCGAAAAGCACAACCAACAGTTAGCTATGTTTAGACTTTTTGACAGAATCATAGGACCCAAAGTCAGTTCACCAGATATGTTTTTATTTTCATATAACAATGAGAACACTAACCTCCATCATCAAAGAGCCACCAAACATCAATGGTTCCTTTGCCCTGTTTCTTCTTAAACTGCTGACTGCTCTCCAACAGACGCTGGTCGGTCAGGCTCAGAGGAGACTTGGTCTCTGGTAGGCCACGTCACATGGAAGAGCACAAGACGAGGTAAAGTCAAAGAAACACAAAAGCTCCTGAGCTGTATCACCAGGGTTCACAACAGTACAGTATAGTAAAACAGAGCCTTAGCTGTTCAAATAATTAATTCTTTATATACTTTTGCTGCTAAAAAAATGCTAGAAACATAAATCAATGGAATATTTCACAAGCTTAGCCGTGAGACTGTGCAGGGATTGTGCCAAATGTTTTTTGGACGAGAAGTCAGTCAATTTCAATCATTGCTGATTTTAAATAATTTCCATAGCATAGCACATGGCTAGAAAAGAAAAAGAGATCAATTTAATTTCTTCCTTTTTGTTCACCGCTAACGATGAGCTGCCTTAAAATGGAAATACTTGAATAAAATATAAGAACAACAAGTCCTGTGACAGTGAGAGTTGTATAAAAAGTAAACATTAGAGCAATAGGCTAAGCTGAGGTATAATTTTAATTCTTCCTCACTGTTTACCTCTCGTGATGAGCGGGCTGCTCTGGTTGCTGGTGGTTTTTGAAGGACAGGAGTCAGAATCTGAGTCTTTAGCCGGAATGACAGAAATCAACACATCCTTAGTGATGACTGGAGGCTTCTCATGGGATGATAGCAGTTCGTCTGCAGGAGTACAAACACAGTATAAACAGAAGGTAGACAAAGTGATGGATATGAAGAAAAAGACAGACGTACCTTGTCCCTGGATGTGAGAAATATCCAGTCCTTCCTGCAGCCGCAGGATTACCACACCGAACAAAAGGTCGAAGGCATCACTGGAATTAAAAATAAATAAATAAATGAAACGCTATACAAAAATGACTCCAAGTGTGATGCAGAACCTCAGCTGCAAAATTGCATCAAAGACAAAGATTAGTCCACTTTTTTAACCTTAACTTTTAACATTACAATCTGATAGAGAGAGCCTACATGGCGTTAACGTCATTTTAACACAATTAATGATAACAGCACTACAAAAAACAGTATGATTGTAAAATTGGTTGTTGGTAGCTCTTTAAAAAGACGCATTAGCCCTTACTGTATAGTGTTGATGTAATTCTCCACATCTCTCATGTTTCCATCACTCCAGTTGTTCTTGAAACCCATGACCAGCGTGTTGGGTTTCAGACGACCTAAACCAACAGCCTAGCATGGGGAGGAAACACATATTTGTAAATGGTGACTTTAATATAAGATGAAGGGTGCAAAAAGAAGGCTTCTTCTGTACCTGCAGGAGTAACTGAGCTCCGTGCCTCAAGTTGTCTGAAAAAACAGGAGCATAAAAAGCCTTGATGCGTTTTTTGTTGAGGTAGCGCTGACAGCGGGCATAATCCTGATATAGCTCCCTAAAGTTCGACCGACGGGACACCTGGAGCAGGAGTGGGAGGAGATGAAGCACAAAACGTTTCAGCCGTGTGAAAGAAAGCGTGACATGCAGACCTAACAGACGACATTTGGTACGTACAGTTCTGACGTGGCCGGAGACCATGAGGCTGACGTTCTTGGTGAAAGAATTCACCAACTGAAGCAGAGCGGGTCGAGCGTTTGGATAACCCGCCAACACCAAACACTGCGGCCTGTCAATATACATTTTATACAGAAGGTCAAGTTATGGTAGTTTTAAAACAAGAAGTCAGGTTATTTTGGTTTAAATAATTACTTTTAAAATTGGATTACATTTTGATCATTTAAATTCAGTTAGAGCCAAGTTTCCACTGTTACTACTGAATGCCTTTGTGTTGGTAACGAGTGCCGAGAATTAAGCATGTCTAGAGTTAAAGGTAGGGTTTGGTTTTTGTTTCAGTCACTTTTAGTCCATGAGTTCAGCTCCACTCAAAGCTTCATGCTGACCTGAAGTTTTTAACGTGGTCCTCGACTCCGGTGAGGTTCAGGCAGTGAGTCAGAGCCTGGTTGTAGATCAGAGCCTGAGTGGATGAACCCCAGTTCACATCTAGAGGAAACAGCAGTTTGAATTTGAGTAGATTGGTCAGCTCATGGAGTTCAATTATCCACAATATAATAATGATAGTCATCATCATCATCATCATGGTCGTTATTATTAATTGCAGCATATAAAAGATGAATTTGTAATTAGATAAAGCAAGATAAACATTAAAGAAAGTAAAAGTGGATAATACAGTATATGCAATATTAATATGTTAATACAGTAAGTATTGTTGCAGGTCGTGCAGGTGGGACTAATGTTAACTGCTTTGCATTATATGTTTTAAATAATACATCACAGTTTATTAAGTGATTATATTTAGTTTGTTTTCCATGAGCTGCTTGAATTCCTCAGATAGCTCGTAAAAGCCAAGATGCAGAACCTATACAGAGTCAAAACTGAAGTAGGCCAGAAAACTTTCATTTATAAGATTATGATTATTATTCTGTTCATTGCACCGTTTAAATTAACACACAGATCTCTTTTAAAATGTTGGGAGAAATCAAACATATTGATTAAAAAGCCAAAAAATTCCTACTGGAGCAAAAGTTTAAAGTGGATAAACATGGAAACGCTCAAGTAAAGAATGGGCACAACTAAGAGTTACATACATTAAATATGTCCGCCGTCCTGAGCTCAGGTATCAGTACCATGCATTTTTTTATTTATTTGTATTTATTTATTTATTATTTTTTGCTGCAGTTGCTCTATTTTTATTTAATTTCCCAGTGACTGGAGGATGACACCAGTGCATTCATTCTCTCAAGAAGTCAGACATCCAGAGAATGGGAGGTGTTGAGTATTTAGATGTTCTTTGGTGACACCCAGCATTTAGTAGCCATTAAAGAAACGGCCACTAAATGGTGCCGTGTGAAATCAGCTGGAAGTATCTAACCCAGAACTTCATATTGGCGAGCAGGTCGTTGTTAGAAGTTTGGAAAGGATAAAATATTGTGCCATTGTCTTCTTACCAGGTTTCTTGTAACTGACGTAGATGTAGAGTGCGAGGACAATGAGCAGCGTAACGAGGGCCGCCCACCAGTTAATGACAAACATCACCACGCAGCACAGGATCGCCCCGGCAAGGGATACCCACATGTTGTAGTATTTGAAGCTGGGGCGCCACCCTGTAGTGGAGGGGCGAGAGTAGATCAGATGTTAACAGGCCAAACAGAGGGATTTCTTTTGATGTTTTTAATAGAAATTATGTTTAGTTCAGTGAAAAAACAACAACAAAGAACTTTTTGTACTATAAACATCATTCACCAATTTGTATACTAGCTAAAATGCCATTAAGAGATGAGTCAAGACAAGGAAGATTGAGAAAACTTTCAGAAATACCAGCATAACACTATGGTAATTTTCATATAATCTATAATCTAGTCATAATTCCTTTACAGTTCCACAGATTACCTGGAGAGCTGGCCAGGGAGGCATGGAAAACTGAGAAGTTGATGAGAGCATACGAGGCCAGAAAAAAGTTGGAGATGATTGGAGCAATGATGTTCAACTCCGCTAGTGGACAAAAGACAGGTTTAACTTTTTTTTGTAGATATTTTTATTCTTTATGTTTCTTATGCAGGAGCTGAAGGTTTACTTAAACAGCTTACCAACCAGGATGAAGGCAAGACCAATGCAGAAGGTCAGAACGTAACCACGGAGCGGCTCATTGTTCCTGCCATAACCCTTTGCAAACACACTAAGTCCAGGATAGATGTTGTCCTTACAGAGAGCCTAGAATAAATACAGCTTTTATTAACTTAGAAATCACTCAGTTTAATAAATATAGAAGTAATGTTGGCAGGTTCGTCAAGCAACTTTGAAACAATCAGGAGCAGGCAGATGAGGAAATAAGTCAGAAAACAGCTGAAACAGAAGTAAATTGGAGCTTTATGGTTCTGACCTGGAAGACTTTGGGTGCACTGACGAGCGAGGCCAGAGCTGACGACAGAGTGGCTGAGAAAATCCCCGCGGTGATCAGAGGACCGAAGGAAGACACCAGACTCATAACCTGCACGACATAGGAGCATCTTTAAAAGTCACACTGACCAATAAACATCTAGAGTATATAAAAAGTCACATGATTCAGGTATTTTGAGAGATAGATTATATACATTGGCCAATGTTAGTGGAGTTTTAAAGTCTCTGATTTTTTTGTAGATAATTGATGGTGTGCAGTGTGACCTTAATTTCTTCTATTTTCAATAATTCATTAATTATTATTATTATTATAATAATAGTTCACTCAATATTCCACCTGTGTGACTGTGTTTCTTCTGTTTATGTCACTCGTGTGCCATTTCCACAGAGGTGTTTTCTGTAAATTTGCTTCTAAATGAACTCTGTTCAGTATTGAGGTTTCTGTCAGACGATTTAAATATCTGTTATTAAAACGTAATGTTCTGTCATTTTGTGACTGCACAAGTACTCAAGCTTAACCTAAACTAAAATGAAGCAGCAATTGAAGCATTTTAAAGATATTTCCATTGACAGTTTTTTGTGAGTTTTTGCCACAAGCCACGATGTTACTGTCGCTGCACTTGTGCTGCCTTACACATCCCCAGCATTGCCGCCACATCTGCGATAACACTGAAACGCAAGTACAGTACCGTCACATTTCCTAAATTTATGCAACAAACTGCGATCTCAGTACTGGTTCTGTTTACATTCTTATAAACATTTGCTTGTACAACCTGATATTTGAGATTGAATATTGCTTTTTCTGCTCTGATAATATTGATATGTCTGGGACAGAGGTTCTGACAGGTGTGCACGGCAAAGTGACACAACTGTCCCCCTCTGAATTTTAGTTACTTTTCTATAAAATCAAACACATCTGAAAAATCTTCCCACCATTTTAGCACAAATATTATAGTTCATGAAAGCACGCATACCTGCATAATACAATGTTTTCCAAGTTATAGGCTGCAGATATAGTTTTGTCGGTCATAGCTGACCCCTCACAGAAGATCTCAGAATCAGTGGATGCTTGTTTTGCATTTTGTTACTTTGTTGCCTTTAACTCGTGAAAGTTTTCTTTTGGCGCATGATGTCATAACACTTTTACTTATATTACTAAAGTTTTAATTAACTACTGTGACACATATGTTCAGTTGAGCACCCCTAACTGATTGATACTTTAGTGCCCTCCGCCCTTCTGCTGCAAGAAAAATATTCTATAGTTCTAAGATCAAATGGTGGGGAGTCCCAGATTTAAACCTGCCATCTATAATCCAGTTTTGAGTTCCCTCCCCAGACACCTTAACGCCCACTCACATCCTGGGCCATCTGACCTCAGGAATTCGCATGATAAGGTGGGGCCAGGTTTCACAATGAACCCACCCGAAACTCTGGCTGATTGGGACCCACACCCAGTTTCACACCTTGGCTCAGGCGATTAGAGGATCATCAGGGGGTCCTTTTGTCCCTCTGCGGGGGTCACTCCCACTAGGTTTAAATCTGGGACTCCCCACCTTTTGACCTTAGAACTGAAGAAGGTTCTCGGATGAGAGGTGAAACGTCTTCAAGCAACTTAAAGAAGTCCAGACGCTTTTCTTTGTAAGCTCCTTTGACTACGAGGACCTGGATGACTGAGAACCTTCACAGATATATTTGAAACATTATATTGAAAGTCTGAATACCAATGTTGTTTTTAAATTTCACACCCATTGTATTCGGTCATGACTTTATTAGAAATTTTATTTAATACAGTTGAAATAATGCTTAGAAGATGGTCCTGGTAGCAAAAGTTAGCTAAAAACGGCTGGAAACAGCTTGTTCTTACACGGTCGAGTAGGAGGTCCTGAACGTTTTTTGTGTGTTTTTGGTGAAAATCACAATCCACATGAACATTTCTGCACATGAGAAAGCAACTCTGAGATTTTAAAAGTGTATTCTGAAGCAGGACTGACTCAACTCACTGGGACGAGGTGCATCATTATGAAGCAGTGACGTAG
Source organism: Rhamphochromis longiceps (assembly GCF_057381845.1). Lineage (NCBI taxonomy): Eukaryota > Metazoa > Chordata > Actinopteri > Cichliformes > Cichlidae > Rhamphochromis > Rhamphochromis longiceps. The sequence continues at coordinate 40,862,773 of NC_140568.1, read as the reverse complement.
ATATTTGGTGCAAAAACATCACCCATTCAACTGAGTTTGTTCCTAAAGGAGCCGATTGTATAAATCATCTCAAGAGAGAATATTTTCATATCTGATGGAAGTGAAGGAGGGAGGACAGCTCTACACAGTCACCTACGAACAATGTATGATGTCGAAGACCAAACCCATCAAAAAAATTTCCAGAAAATTCAGATTTTCTGAGATGTTCATTAACCCTTATAACAAAATCCACAATTTTTTTTGCTATATCATGTTGTGTGTGATATATTTTTATTATATTTTTTTGTATCGCAATTGATACCTTGGGTGTTAATCGATCAGATTCATTCAGATCTGCTTTTCTCCTTCAACAACAGTAATAATGAAACTCGAGCAGCTGCTTCGGTCTGTAGTGCTGCAACATGTCAGCGCTATCAGTGTCAGTGAGCTCTGTGTGCGCATGTGTATGTGTATGTGTGTGTGTAGGTGGATGTTTTCAATGCTCTCATTCAGCACTGAGCCACGAGAACCTTGTGACTCAAAACAACAGTCGCTATTATTTCTGCTGCACTTTGTTTGAGAACAGCTTCATCTCTCTCTCTCTCTCTTGTTCACACACACACACACACACACACACACACACACACACACACACACACACACACACACACACACACACACACACACACACACACACACACACATACTCCAGCCATCTACATTACATGCACATACAGTGAAAGAGGGTCAGAGCAGCAGTCTTGCTCATCCATTTTTTAAGTATGACTTATATAAACGAGTTATAATCACAGCAGAAATGTGCACCCAGTGCCTGTGCAGACACCCAGACTGTCAAACATATACATAGACAGTTTACTGACATTTAATTTAATCCATTAAATGAAAATATCTTGGATTAGATTGTTGCATGTCTCAAAAAGTCCTCTGAGATACAGTTTGGTCCACATAAAACGCATACAGAGATTTCAGTTGTCTTGCCATATATGCCATCATATTGCTCAGTCAAGAAAATCAATACATTTATCATAGTTTGTTGAATTTGGATTGTTGCTTTATGCTACAGAGAGATTTGGTTCCACAGAAGTTGGACTGTGGTGATATTTGTTTTTTAATTTTAATTATTGTTTTTTTGTCTCCTGGTGTTTCCTGGTCTGTATGCTCATCTTTACTGTGTTTACGGTCAGTCTTGTCCTGCTGAGTGTATAGTTAGTTTTAACTTGTGTCTTTTTTGGCTTTATGTCTTTCAGTCTTCACTTGTCTTGACTACTTTCACCTGTGTGTCTGTGTCTTCGAGTACCCACTGCTCACACAATTTTTGTGTAAAAACGCTGTCAGTCTGATTAAACAGCTGTTTTTGTGGAGGTGTGTGGACGACAGGAAATGGGACAGTTTTGCATCCTGACACAGCACTGACGCCAGTGTGTAGGCTTCCACTGGAAACAATAGAAGTGGGTGATTCAATTCACGTCAAGCTGCCTGTGTGCGAACGACTTTATGTAATACAACTTCCTAGGATTGTCTGGAATTTTTGACTGAAGTAAACAATAAATATCTCTTAATGTGTCTTAATATCAGCTGAAAGCATCAATTTCCATACGGTGGTGGCGTCCTGGTCACCTCACCCACCTTGCTGCGAACACACATTTTCCTCATCGTTTCTTTTGATGCTCTCCTTTTCTTACTTTGCTTTCCCTGCAGACCCTAACCAGTCATGGCACATTGCTCCCCCTCGCTGAGTCTGTTTCAGCTGGAGGACTCTTCCTGTTAAAAGTGAGTTCTTCCTTCCAACTGTTGCCATGTGCAGCTCATAGAGGTCATTTGTATCTTGGTGTTTTCTCTTTTGTAGGTTCTTTATTATATAAAAAAAAACCCCAAAACTTTTGTTGTGAGTTGGCGCTATGCAAAATAAAACTGAACTAAATTTTTAAATGTAAATTTAAAGCAGTTCTATTCTGGCTTGGTTGTACTTTAGACATTACTTACTTTACTAATGTTTTCTGCTTTACTTACTACAGTTTAATTGTATTTGTTTATGTGTACTCATCTGTGATGTTCTCCTTTTAATCCAATTTATCCAGTATTATATTATTTAATCTCTTTTTATTTTATTTCTTTCATTGTAGTGTAATTGTAGTCTACTGAAACTTTATTTTACTTTCGGTGTTTTTACAATTAGTTTTGCTCCGGCCTATAAACAGCTTGTCAGTGATCTGACTGACCTGCATGAAAAGGTGCTATACAAATTAAGTTTGACTTTTTTCTCTGCTTGTATCCCGACGCATCTTTCTGCCGGGGTGAAATCATCGGTACCCTAGTTGAGCATAAAGTACTTTTAATATTTCATAGCAGCAGGAAGAAACGGACCAATTTCAGCCCCTGACCTTTAGCAGCGTCACCAAGCAATCATCTGATTAGCATTTAAGCAAAGAGCCCAAACATCCAGCTGAGTCAAAATAAACTGCCTTTAGCCACAAGAGGAAGAAGGGATGCTGCACCAGGTGGTGCTCCAGACTCTCATTTACTTGAACTTAATCTTAAGATCCTTCCCAGTGGTGTGCACACACTTGATCCATAAAAGATGCTCATCATAAAAATAAATAAATAAATAAAAAACTTAAATAGTCTCACATGTGCAGCTGGGAGCCAAAAAATCTACTTACACAGATAGTAACAGCTTTGATATTTACTCACAGATAATAGCGCATGAATGAAGGTTTAGTCATTAATGGCCGTGAACCAAAAGAGAAACAAAATATATTTTCCTCTCTCCCTCCTAAAAGCACAATTTTGTCTTTTATTAATGCAACTTCTTGCTAATTTAACCCACTGTTTGTGGAACATGACATCCTGTTTATAATTCAAGCACCTTGCATCTTGCACTTAATTGATTAGATCTCATAATTCCTATCACAGTGGTCATAAAGTAAACGCGCAGTATCCCCACATCAAAGCAGGGTTTTATAAATAACTTATTTTACACAGTTTTATGCCAAAGTTATACTCAAACTCAAAACTGGTCATTGTCACAATTATGATATGAATTATGAATTGTGATATATTCGCCATAATCTTTGGAACAATCAACACAGTAAGTACCAAGAAAACAGGTAGTGTTAAGATCATCTGCTTCAGTGTTACCTGGAAGTCATTCATCAAGCCAAATGGACAGCCTCCCTCCTTACAGATGGAAAAATCATAGCCGAGCGTGCAGGCCGCATCGGTGCAGTTCACTGTGGGGCTCACTGTGTCATTGTGGTCACCAGTTGCATCTCTCACAATACAGGAGCCTGCAGGAGGCACAACCAGGACACAAATGTAGATCAGTAATCGGTAAAGTGACATGTATACAAAGCTTTTACTTCTAAATCAATCAATCAATCAATCAATCAATCAATCAATCTATCTATCTATCTATCTATCTATCTATCTATCTATCTATCTATCTATCTATCTATCTATCTATCTATCTATCTATCTATCTATCTATCTATCTATCTATCTCTCTCTCTCTCTCTCTCTCTCTCTCTCTCTCTCTCTCTCTCTCTCTCAGGTTCACAACTGTTAAAGTGTATCTACCTGCAGAGATGGCGACAGCGACATAGGTAAGCCCTGTAATGAGGATTGCCAACAGAGTGCCTTTAGGGATTGCAGACTGAGGATCCTAAAGAGAGAATGGGATACATTTTTAATTTATTGGAAAGGATGAATTATGTTATACATCTCAAACATCAGGTGCATGAAGTATGAGCAACAACTAAACTCAAAAATGATAAACTAATAAAAAAGATTCTATGTAAAAAAAAAAAAAAACTTTGGAAGGTGAGTTTTCTTTTCTCACAAGTCTCTGTGTGATCTGGTTACTGTGTAAACAAAAAGCAATACTGTCACAACATATGACCAAAATCATCACGTGAATTTATATAAATGTACAAAGATGAAAAACCCACGGTTAGGTCTCCAGAGATGTTGGCTCCAGCCAGAATTCCAGTAGCTGCGGGGAAGAAAATGGCAAATACGGAGAAAAACGTCTCCCCATCTCTGAATTCTGGACCAAAGTTCTCTAAAAGGATGGCCGCTAAAAGAGAGAAGAATCAAGAGAGAAGATTATGTAAGATAGATTATCAACATGAATCCTAACACTGAATTTAGAGGATGCTAATCCCCGTGTGAAGAAATGACAAGAATGCAGACTGACTGCGGTATCCGAAAAATCCTTTAGGCTCTTTGCTTTCTGATGGCATGAAGGATCCAAAGAAGAAGTTAACAATGGCTGCCAGCAGAATCACCAGGAGGACAATCTGAGCCTGATGGACAGTAGAAGAAAACACATGAGTAAGAAAGAAGAGAGATTTGCTCCAGTTTCTCAGTTAAAATCACCCTGTTACAAACATGTATGTTGCTTTGTCTGTGCAGAGACTCAAATCACCAATGTATACAGAGGTAGGTAGAGGCAGAGGTGGAGGGATCGATCCAGATATCAATTGTATCAGTACTTTATATCCTCTAAATGAAGTACATGCTTAATTCTGGTGCTAACGCACCAAAAAATTTTCTTTTTTTAATTTATATTTAGTTTGATTGCAGATTTGCATTCAGAAATGAACACATACACTGGCAGACTTTTTCTTAAAAGCTCCAAATCCCAAAGTTAACTCAGCAGCTTTGACGAGAAATACATAATCAACATTTTTAAGGACACAAATGATTTATGCCCTTTTATTGAAATCTCACTGAAGCCTTTGGTTTTGACGTTTTTTTCCGGGACATTGTTGTAATTATACCTTGGCTTCCCACTCCATCCCAGCTACAGAGATTCCCAACAACAAGATGATGGTCAAAGTCCCAACGATACGAATGTCATTGAGCTCATCAGTCATCAAGGCATCAACGTCCTGCAACCAATTAACAGGTTGATTCGAAATGAGAATCTTTTGCATATCACAGAGAGATTTCCATAAGTACACCAGAGCATTTCTTACATTGAGCAACTCAACGACTGTCTCTGCAAAGCCTACGACATACATGGCCACAGCTACGGCATTGGCGAAGGCAAAGATAAGACCGATGGAGCCTCCAAATTCAGGCCCCAGACTTCTGGAGATCAGATAGTATGCTCCTCCTGGATGGCATGACATTCAGATGTTAAGTGATATAAATTATTGCTGCTGTCATACATTTTGAGCAGTTTCTAGTCCATTTGTAGGTTTAGTTTTAAAATTCTAGATGTTAAAGACCTTTTGTAAAAGTAAAATGTCTTATATGGGTCTCACCTCCTCGTACAAAGCCGTTGGTCGCTATAGCAGATGTAGACAGACCGGTGATGGTGGTGACCACAGTGGCCATCAAGATGATACCAATGGTCAGTCCTGTTTTACAAAAACATGAAAAATATGTGAAGTTACAGGCAACTGAGCAAAAATCAGCAGTCTTCAATAAAATAACACGATAATGTTATCCAAGTTCAAATCAGTACAGTTGAAAACAAAATATAAAACATGCATATGGGCCGAATGGGCTTCCTCGCAGGTTATTTATTTATTTATTTTTAGATTCAGTTCATCATCACAGGTAAGATTAAATAAAGTTCTAAGAAAAAACTATTGTAGTACACTAACTAGCTAGAGCTAGTGCCTGCTATATTTGTACACGAGCTTATGTGGTCAATAAGCAGTCTGCAAAACATAGAGGAGCTATTTTTAATGACTTATCAGTAGAAATGAGCAGTAATGTATAATGTAATTGATCTGAAATCTTGTCAGTGTGTAGCCAGCACACCATTTCCTAGCTGGTTCTACTGTACCTTTATGCACAACTTAAAGATAGTATGCATTCCATTTAAGTGTTTTACTGTGTGGGTGGAGGACTGTTTAATACTTTTATCTCTACTTAAATTTAAAAGAGACCTTTTCTGCTTATTTCAGACTCCGTGATTTTATGCTTAGACTTTATTAGAGGAGCTTGAACAAAATCAGACCTTAAAAGCAGCCTCCCTCCTTACGCATGCATGAATAACATGAATCAGTTCAAAACAATCCTCATTTATCTTGGTTCAGCCTCTCAGCTCATCTTCTTTCTGCAAACAAGCTTTTTAATATTCTGATGGCTCGCAAAGCAACGTTTGTTTGCATGTAAGCCTGTCATATGAGCACTGGGTGATGAAGGGTGTCACACATTTCCCTGAGTCACTAATTGTTTGTACCCACCAATTCCAGCCTGTCCCACAATCCAGGACATTCTGATGAAGAGCATCACACCCCAGATATTCAGCATGCAGCGGATCTGCAACACACAAACAGAAGTCAGTTAAAACGTAAAGACAGACAACAGGTGTAGGTTGCTGGGGGGATTCCCATGATGCATTGAGTATTTCTTCTTCAGTCACCTTTCTCATTCACTCTGTGCTAATCGACCTCTCTGCACTCAATCACACTCATTATTAACCTCTGTCTCTTCCACAGCATGTCTTTATCCTGTCTTCCTTCTCTCACCCCAACCGGTTGCAGCAGATAGCCCCGCCCCTCCCAGAGCTTGGTCCCACTGGAGGTTTCTTCCTGTTAAAAGGGAGTTTTTCCTTCCCACTGTCCCAAAGTGCTTGCTCATATGGAGGTCATATGATTGTTGGGTTTTTCTCTGTATGTATTATTGTAGGGTCTACCTTACAATTTAAAGCGCCTTGAGGCGACAACGACAGTCGCCTCAAGGCGCTTCAATTCAATAAAACTGAATTGAATTGAATTAAACCTTACAGCTGCCAAAAAGAAAGCCAAAAATACCTGAGAAAAGGACGATGCTATATTTATGTCGTACATCATTTGCTTTCGGGTAGAGTTTACTGTCTTCCTTCCTGCACCAACCTTAATAACAAGCTTTTCATGTGCAATATGACAGACAAGCTTCTATACTTCTATACAGCGCATTCTCATTGATGCAGTAATATTCGGATGAGAGGCAGCACATTTCCACCCCTGATCACCACTGTGTAGACTCTATGCAGAACCAGTTTCTGCAATATTTTAGCTTAGCTTACTGTAGCTATAGAGAGAAGAAGTGAGTGTCTCATTGTCTGTATAGGGATCTTTGAAGTTCGTTTACATTTCCTAAATCTAGAATTATTCTCAAATGATCCAACCTGACAGGAATATAACCAGAGAAAATACATTTTATACCTTAAGATGATGAGATTATGTATTTGATTGTCTAATTATGGGACACTAAAGTGTTTCATTCTTGCCCGCTCTGTGGGAAGAAAGTTGACTGTTTACAGTTTTGTTTAAGTAGTTCAACACATTTAAATACCACAAGAAGAAGCAGAGTGCACCTTGTGCTTTCATTCATGACATGAACACTAACCAGGACTCCTTTAACCCAACCAAATTTGACACTTCCTCCTTTGGCCTCCTTCGCTGCCAGTGCGGCCGCTTCCTCAGCTGCCGATGGTTCTTCTCCATTGGCCAGACCATCCTCAAAGGGCTCCTGATGGGAAAAAAAATCCAGACAAGTCAGGAAAGCAGAAACTTGAACAGAGGTGAAGCCTAACAATCAACAGGATAATTACAATCACTTAAAAGTTGAGAACTTGCGACTCTTGAGTTCTGATTAGACAGTCAGTGGTCTTAGTTTTGTGAGAGAGAAGTTTTTTAGTCAAATGATAAATATATATATATATGCTTTATGTAATGCTAATCCTAACAGAAAATCTGAAACTCTGGGTAGAAGTTAAATAAGTTGATTGACTGGTCAATAGTATACAGGAAAAAATAAAAGCAATAAAAGCAATGAATAAATGTGGTCTTATCTTATTTATTTCAATATATATTTGATTTAAAACATTTTACTATTTAATTATCTACTTATTAAGTGGATTCAAATTGAAATATGACATCTGAAAATGTAAAACTGTTTAGTTAACTAAACTTACCTGGGTTGGAAAACTTACATCTTTGGTTTAAAGGTGGCGTTTCACCACAATAAGGATAAAGATAGTGTGTTAATTAGTTTTCTGTGGCTTTGTTATATAATAAGTGAAATCATTTCATGTGCAGTATATCTCATGTTCCATGACCCCCACAGCAGCAAAGCAGTTAGTTATCCACAGCCTCGCTCAAGCAAACAAACTGATGTCCGTGTATGTGTATGCTGGTGATTCTGTGAGATGGCTAAATATCTGTGTATGTGCACATACAAGGAACGATTCCACTAAACACCCTAAAGTGCCTCCAGTTTGGCACTTTAGTCCATCAGGTTTGATTTTGAGTCCAGTCATAAAGGCATTTTATAGGCTTAACCACAGAAATTAGAACCAGTGAAATTTATGATTTTTGACGCATATAAGCAAGAAAAACACATCTCATTTCTATGACAAATCAAACGAAAAATGTGAGTGAATCAGAGGCAAAGAGGACTTGATGATAAATGACACATAGTGGCCTTCACTGTCACTGGATCCCAATCCACTGCCAGACTGGGAGAATTTGGAGAGATGTGTCAGACTGTCCAATTCCATCACCAAAACAATAACTTTGGATGTACTTTAGTGAACTTGTTCAACAAGAAGCACGACTGGAAGTAGGGCGACACCTTTACGAGATGCCTGATTTTCGTGTTTTTTCACTGTTTAAATGAAGGCACGCCTAAAGGTCCTGGTGGTGCTTTGCCCAGTTGGTGTTCTGGCTCACTGTTATTGTACAATGGTGGTCTGTTACCTTGAACTGTATGTAAGGAGTGGGAGCGCGGCTGGGGGTGCCTGCAGGGTCATGAGAAGCGGTATTGTGTAGAGGGAAGAGCGAAGGGAATCTTTTCTGTTTACTGAAAAATGAACTGACTTGTGTCCGGTGAACAGGGAAGTGCGTAGTGACGTGTTAGTTCTGTTTTTAAATCTGGGAAATAACCTTTCAACTCTCGGCGTCTAAACTGCCTTTTAAAGTTGACGATTTTACCATAACGTGACTCTTTCTTTACTGTCGCCTTCGTTGTGTTTGATGTGAAACTTGAGATCAACTATTTTAATAACAAATTTAATAGCATCATTTAATAACGAAGCCAATAAAAAAAAAATGTTTTTGTTACCTTATCGAGTTCGTCGTGTAGCTCCGACAGCGACGGTCTGGTCAACTTCTCCCCAAATGGCGCGGCTGTCTGCCGATAGAAGTCAATGTTAGGCACGGCGTCTATAGTGTTGTGTCCGAAGGTCCTCATGTAGTAGGTGTTGGAGTGGGAGTCAGAGATGTGAGTGTGCCCCGTGCCAGTTGAATGGAGACTGACTGAGTCGCTTTTTGCCGTGTCCGGCTCATGGGAGACATCAGGTGGGAGTCCAATGTCCATCGCGCCCGAATCCATGAAGCCCACCACCCTGAACCGGCCTTTGGACTCCTCGGGAGGTCTGGATCCATCAGTGGATGCCGGAGCAGAAGGGGCAGCCGGACCGGGCGCTGCAGATGATGCCTCCATTACCACATCCACTTGAAAGCGGCTCTGCGCGGAGTCGTCGCTCTTCAACGACGGTTTCTGACCCGACATTTCTGTCAGTGATGCACCGAGAGACAAACGGTTAGCGGGAAAAAGCACCTGCTCCAAAACTACAGGGAAGCTGCCACATTTAATTCCAAACACGGATAAACTGAAATATAGTCATTTACTATTCCGCTGTACTTTGGAAACCTCTAATCACTGGATGCGCCAGGACGCACGACAAGCGTGTCTGAAAGTGCTCATAACATGCGTAAAGGACACGAAGTCGTTCTCACTCCCTCTGTCTCTCCCTCAGATGGTGACTCAGACGATTTATTGTCATCTCTGGCTTTGTCTCCTCCTCTCTCTGGACTCGGGAGACAGCCCAGCATGCCAGGAACACGGAGAACAATGAGGAGGAGGCAAGAGTAGAAAGGATGGATGGGTGTCCATTACGCACCAAACTCCGGCACGCGCTCCAGCGCGTTTCAGTCAAGAGGAAGAGACTAACACGACGCTTAGACAAAGGGTAGAGCAACAGAGTTCCTCCTCATAAAGTTTGTAAAGCATACGAGCATGTTTAGTTTTCATTGGCAGTCTTGCGCAGGGAAGAAAAACCACTGTTTTGGTGCCAGTTCATCCAGTAGGTGCAAAGTAAACTGTAAAATCATTATAAACACAAACACAATGACTTTAATTTACTATTCTGTTGCATCAAGGCTCACTGCCGTAAATAATATATGTAAAAGACACCAACTCCCTTTTTTTACCACCCCCTCTCGCTCCGCTGCATGTGAGTGTGTGTTGGCATTAAACAATGACATTTGTAATCACTGCTGGTGACACACTGAGACATTCACACAGAGGCCTAGATACGCACAAAGCGAGGCAGCAGCAGCAGCATTAGCATGGGGAACAACAGCTGCTTTCTCTGTCGAAGCTCTTGATGCTGAAACCGAACACCGAACAATAAAAACAAAGAGTGACGGAAACCAGTTAACTCAACCTGACCATCTAATCTTTATTTAGGATGTGGTTTGTGAGTTAGTGGCAACACTTCATCATAACTCAGATACGTTTTTTAAACTTTGCAAAACTAATGAGAGATGTTTGACTGCTATTGCCTTTGGTAACCCTGCTAACCCTGATTTTAAGGACTGCATTGGTTTAACAGCTTAACGTTCGAATATTAATGGAATGATGAAAAGTTTCAGAGTGAATCCTGAAAACTGGAGTATGAGAAATGAGTAACACCAGCATCAAATGTTGGTTGGCTTTTGTGAACTGTGAGTTGATGATCTGATGCATTTGCCTTTCCTGTAAATACAGAAGTTCTGATCTTGAAAATATTTAAAAGCAAAATGTGGTTTTCATAAAAAACCGTGCAGAACTGCTAATTGAGCAGTGTTTGCTTAAACCTGCAGTCTTGCTATCAGCTCATCACTGGTTTTGACAGGAAATAGCAGTGTGCCAGGATGTTCTGATAATGACTGAGGTGCAGGCGCAAAGCTGTCTTTACTATGTGAGTTGATGTTTATTATATAAACCTGGCTTTCCTTTGAGTGTCCCTGGGTGTTTCTCTCTTTTATTTTGTTTTACATGATTATGCTTTCAGAGCCCAACAAATTTTTTTACACTGTTTTTTTTTTACTTTGTTTTAAAGACAATCGTCATCTTAGAAAATATACAAAAATAATCTTGATTTTATTTTACATAATACTCATAATACTTTATTTAGCTTTAACAACTGGGATAATTCGACTCCTGAAAGTAGATAAGACACAAATCATTCTAGATCAGGTGCCCAAGTGGGCTGGACCATGAAAAGTACAATGACTTATATAATGATGATGATGGTGTATAGATATAATTCATATGGATAATATATTAAAACAAATTATCCATCCACTCTCTTTCACTTAACCAATTCAGAGTTACAGGAGGCCTGGAGTCTATCCCAGCTGCCACAGGGTGATAGGCAGGAAACACTCTAGACAGGTCATCAGTCTGTTGTCGGTCTAACAGACAGAGATTCACGCCTATGACCAGCTTAGAATGGCTTAACTTAACCTCACTAACCACTTTGGACTGTGGGAGGAAGCCAGAGCACCCAGAGAGATGTCATCAGGATTAAACTTTTTAGATTCCTGTAGACTTGCTGCTGTAGGCTGAAGCTACTGGTGGATTTCCCATGATGGACTGAGACCTTCTCCTTCACTCCCCATGTTTTATAGACCTTTGTTTAATACAATGAACTTTTTTTCTTGTCTCTTCTGTAGTTGTTTCTTATTTGTGGTCTCTCTATGCTCCTCTTTTGTCTCCTTCCATTTCCCTCATCCCATATCAGCCTTCCAAGGCTTCTTCCTGGTTCTCTTGGTGGTCTTCCTGTTAGAAGAGAATTCTTCCTTTACACTTTTTCCAAATGTTGCTCATAGGAGAACATCTGGTTGATGGTACTCTCACTGACAATGTACAGTCTTTACTTATGCAATTTAAAGGTAAAGATACCCCCACAAAATCTACACCAGTACTGGTGTAGATTGTCCTAAAATATAGACCCGAAACCACGTGGTTTCGGGTCTATATTTTAGGACACATTTCAAAAAAGTGACTGACTCCTCACAAAAAGTCCCATCATTATCACTTCAGGTTAAGCTTTGTTTAATCTGTTCAAACATCTCCTCCCTCCACAGACACAAATCATCAGCCAGTCACAGCTAAACCAGGGCACCAGGTCATCTGGCATTAAGACTGACCCTGAAACTGTTTGCAAGGCAAGAAAGTGCAACGAAACAGTTCTAGGAAATAACAAGTTAAGCTCAAACAAGGATAAGACTCACGGATGGGAAACAGTTGTGCAAACCATAGATGAGTAATGTTTAACACTTCTCAAAGAAAAACAAAATGATTGGCCGGGATTAACAAACATTCTTAGAGCTTTTAACTGAGCCTAAAATGTGATTTTATGGATTAAGGAAAGTTCGAGCAACTCTGAGCAGGGAAAGGAGCAAGAGTTTTATCTTCAACACAAAAAGTAGTGACAATGATCTAATAGTTAATGGTCATAAAAAAATAACCTTATCATACAATCTCTGTTTACACTGCATACTGCAATTATCAAAACTTTCATGCAGTGAACATCTCTGTTGAATAAACTGGAAGCAAGACTCCGGCCTGTTAAAGGTTAGATTGTTGTAATGGAGTGAAGCAGAAAAAGAAAGCAGCATAACACAGAAATACTTAAACAGAGTACATTAAAACTGTACTTCAGTAAAGTACTTGAGCAAATGTACTAAGGTGCATTCCACCACTGCTCTGATCCATGCTCTCACTCAGAGTGTTGGGCACTCTCAGATTAACAGTTTATATTTCAGGGGAACTCAGGTTAAAAGGCTCTGAAAGATCCAAGTCATCATTCCTGTTCTGTTTGCATATTTCACATTTTCAGTCGTCCTTTCTTGTGGTGAGCGCCGCACTTTCTGCCCTGATTGAGACGTTGTATTCAGTGAGAGAGCTGATGAGACTGACCCGTGCACAATTTAATCTGTAGCATTTAACAGCATTGGAAAGCTGTTTCCCTTATTTTGTATTTACTGTTTGCCTAATACTAAATACTTTAATGTGAAAAAATACTTTTTCACAGTGTGTACATGTATACATTAAACAGTTGTTTCTTCATATTCTGTTGATAGATTTATTTAATACTGAAAGTTTTTGAGACATTTTAAATAACTAGTGCGACACCGACTCTGTCTGTCTTGGTTTCTTTCATATTACTGTTGTGAATTAATCACTACATGTTAAACATGAACATGCCAGCGTTGTCCATTCAGTTTGTTTTTTCATGTTGTATAATAATCGGAGCCTCTGAAGCAGCTCAAGCTAATTTTACACTGCAGGACACAAACAGTCCACTTTGATCTTAAGTGGCCTGGAGCAGTGAAACTCCCCTTTCTGCTAGTGTAAAACCATAATATGCATTTAATGAACTTAATATAAGGAAAAGAAGTACAATTACAAACAGAGGTCTCTTTTTTCTAATGTCATGCTGCTGTAGCAAATGTAAGAAATCCATCAGCATGACTCTTTGGACAAACAAACAGAAAACACTCAGATTTCTGTAGTAAATAGTGGAAAAAAAGGGAGCTTTTCTGGAATTTTATCGTTTATCTCTAAACATGATATTTTGGTGTTGAATGAATGGGGAAGGTGTTCATCAGTAGCCAAAGCTGTAAAACTTGTGAAAATACACTTAAAAGTCCAAAATTTATACCTTCCTTAACATTTTCCAAAGCCGTCCTGTTGACTGGAGTCTTTGCTGGGCTGACTGTGGCCCCCGGGCCTTATGTTTGACTCCCCTGCTCTAAAGCTTAAACAAGATAAATTTTATCAGATTGTGCAAATACTTTGTTTGCTCTCTTGGAGAGGAAACACTGGCAGCATGTTGTCTCCTCTGCTTAACAAAACTTTCAAAGCTCTTAAAATCCTTCCTACCTGCTCCTAACAGGTTTCCACCTGAACTCTTCTGGGGGCAAGGATGCTTTGGGAATAACATTTATCTTTACCAGGATTTACTATTCTAACTTTCGGGGGAAATTCTTAGAAAGGATCATGATTAATAGAGTTTTTCTTAGAATTTCATCAATAGGAAGCTTTGTGAGCCTCCCTGTCCCTGAGCACAACTTTACCACCTTAAAACCTGAAGTTAATGAAATCTGATAAGACAAGCAGAACAATGGGCCCATTAATGGACACTCAAGCCTGAGTAAGTGCATGTTTTCTCTTCTCAGAAGGGGCGTTTAACACGTTTAAGGTCAAATTATCTGTTTTTTTTTATTTGTTTGCTTTTTTATTTGTTTTATTTTCACTTTTACTCCTGGTGCTCACAGTTCTTATGTCCTTCATTGACCCTGTCTCCACCTTTATTTCTACCTTTCTTTTTTTGTTTTTATGGAAGAAGCTTTAAAGTTGTTCAAGTCTTCTTACTCTTTACTAGCAGCTCAAGTTCAGCCAAAGAAATACTTAAACTCAAGCATTTCTGCTACATTTATATTTTGGATATTAGTACAAAACACACAGGATTCAGAGCTTTGTTTCTATATCAGATATGCATGATTTATTGGTGTTTCTGTGATCTGTACTCAGGTTTGGAAAAGCCCTCTGGTCGTCACCGCAGAGCTGTTATACCTGTGAGGAGAAAAGTAGCAAAGATTTTATTTTATTTTAAGCAAATCGTCCAAAAATTTATTGTCATAGGTGGTTACAGCTGGCCTTTTCTCAGTCAGTCTCTGTGGGGTTTCACCTGGAGAAGTGGGAGGAGCAATGAGCGGGCAGTCCTGTCTGGCTGAACGGAGGTGAGGAGGAGGAAGAGGTGGTTCTGTAGGCGGAGTCCTGGCTGTGGCAGAGACGTTCTCGACCACAGAAACACAAAGACTCCTCAAGAGGAACCACGGGGATCCCCGCCAGAGCTGCGTTCTGAGCAATCGTACCATAGTTAACAAAAAGTGAGAAAATCAGTTTAGTTCACTGACATAAAAATACAAACCGACTTTTAGGAAAAGGGGAAATGAAACAGAATCAACGGGAAAAAGTTTTGGTTTTTTTTTACATTTACATGACTTTTACAACAAGCCCAAGGAAGCTTTTTCTTAGTGAGACTGCACTATATACATGCCTGTGTTTATACTTTATACTTAATTAATTAAAACGATATATATATCTTAATACCAAAACAGCCAGTATTAAAAAAGATGACAATTTGAAAGCTAACGTGTAACAAGCTTCAACAGGAAAAAGAAAGCTATAAAGAGCAAACTTACTCTAAGTGAAACTTCATAATAGATCCTACTTTCCTGACATTCCTCATGTAATTTTTCTGTATTTAGGGTGTCATTTTCAACTTAATATGACTTGCACCTCTTAAGGTGGTGTGTGGACAAGAGGCATTGTAATGATTAGGCCTTTCCCATTCAAGCTGCTCTTGAATGCTCCTTTACTCACAGGGGTCACCTGAGTTTTACACCAGACGCCCTTCTTCATGCAATCCCAAATGGATTTGTCTCCTCCCAGGATAAAATCAGGGATCTTTCATTTGTTAGGTGAATGAGTAAACTACCACACTATGGAGCCGCTAGACCTTTGTCATAAAATGTTTTAATTGTTCACTACATTAAAAAAGCTTACATTTTCCTTTAAAGCATTAAGCTGTTAACCCTTCTACTGGTAAGCATTTTTGTGTAGAAAAGTTATGCAGTAAATGTTGGGAAATTACACAATATGTCACACACTTTATTATGAGAATATTTTTCTAAACTTCCACCCATGTACCCTATTCTGCTTATCTGGTTCAGCCAGCTGCCACAGGGCAAGAGACACACTCCACAGAGCCAGATGATGGAGTCGTCCTACCCATCACACACCACGCTGTCCTTAGTTTAAAACCCCCCCAAAGCAAATATAAACTAGAAAGTGCATTTTCTGAAGAAACTGCAGTGTGAATGCTTGAATCTGAATGTATGCACTGAAATGAATTAATTGCTGAATTTTGAGTTAAAAATCTTGAATGAGATAAAAAAAAAAAAACAAAAAAAAAAACAAACGAATTTAACCTGAAAACAAAGGTGCTGAACTGCTAAAAGCTGAAGGTTACACAGAAGAAGGAGTTGGAAAAAAACTGAAAATGTTTTAAATGTAAATTAGAAAACCCTAAGAAATGAGAAAAGAACATTTAGAGTCAGAAAACATCTGAATGAATATTAAAAGGTCATATTCTTTGAATCACTGAATGACTCAAATGTGATCCCTCCACTTTGATCCACACAGTTTAAAAAGTTTAAATGCCTGAGCTTTGAAAGATACGGTGTTGGAAAGAGAACAATAATGGCGACAATTTGAGGGTAAAATGATGGCTGTAACACTGTGGACACAGCAGCAGTTGAAAGTGAAGTGCTTAAGATGAATCTTGGAACAGTGGCAGGCAGAGCTCGTTAAGCAGGCAGGTGTGAGCCTGGTTGCTATAGTGACCGCACCCAATGGCTCCATACACACGTACACAGACATGCGCCTCACTTTTGCTGCTTAAAATGAACAGAAAAGTCAGGCCGAAACAAATCGTTCCCAAATGAAAAGTAAAAGTCGTATTGACAAAATTCTTTCACCGTGAGCGACAGCCATGTCTAGTCTACCAAATTCTCAGTTTTCATGCCTGTGGAGTTTATTATATGGACGTGGTGACAGTGTAAAGACACCATGCTCTTCTGATTTTCAAACGAACCTTCTGAGCCATTTTAACATTAGAGTCTATGGAAGAGTTGGAGGGAGGAGGCTGTGCATTGGTGACATTTATGAAAGAACCATAACACCTAGGACAATAGTAAACACATTGGATGAAAGAGGACAGCGATGGCTACGTTTTGAGGGTAAAATCATACCTGTAGAGCAAACGCTGCGGACACAGCAGCAGTTTTAAAAAAGATTTTAAGATTAATTTTTTTGCTCCTCTCACTCTAGCAGTTGAGCTGCCTCACTCTAGCCCCCAACATTCCGTCCCATACACACCCATGATAAACTCTGAAAAAACATCATGAAACTTAAACTGGAACTGAAGAAAAAGTATAATAGATATTGAAAAGATAAATACAAGTTGAATAGTTGAATGTCTTGTCTTCGTTTTAAAGTTTGAATGGTGGCTCTATGTGAACGTATGTTGAAGTAGTAAGAGTTTAAAAATGAGTAAGTTGAATGAGGATTTGAAGGGTCTCCCCATTGAAATACATTGGAAATTTTTGTTGAAAAAAGTTGAATAAAATTAAAAATATAAATGTTAAAAATGAGAAAAATAGAAGCAGTCATGTCCAAAATAATAGGAATCAAACGGTGTTTGAATGGTTTTTCTAAGTTGAACGGTTTTGAAGGAGTTAGATGCCAAAAAACGTACGGAATATATAATAATAAAGATTAGAAGAACAATACTGTGAATGCTTTTCAAGCATTCACACTAATTAAAAAAAAAAAAAATACAAACCAATAATAACATTGTTTCTGCCATAAAGAAATCTGATTGGATGTGTTCTCCTGACTGACACCTGCCTTCATCAGGAGTCTCCGGTTCTTCATGTCCTGCTTCCACGGCATCACGTAGAGTTTGGGGATCATTGGATGTCGGGCTGAAAATGTTGGGACGTGGCATGATGATCGTCTGGGAGTAAATAGAACAGGATATGAGGTGTGGCTTTTGGGCACTCTGGAGGATTCATGCAGTTTGGTTCAGTTTATCTGCTAGTTTGTAAAGTTTAGAGACAACTAAAGGAGCTGCAGTTTTGGTGTTGCTGTGCTGCAAAGACTGTGCCTCTTAGTGTTAGTAGATAAGCCTGAGGAAATGGAAGTGCAATGCAATCACGTTGGGTCATTTTTTTTTCTAAATTAGTCCCAGTAATCTCTATTGAATTAAAAAAAAAAACTTGATTTAAAGTCAATAATGAACTGCCTGCTTCCTTGAATATAGTTTCCTTTGGTTCACAGACTCCACTCCACCCCAATACAGTCTGAAACACTGGGAGATGGTTGCAGTTACTCTCCATATCAGAAGAACTAAAATAGATTCTTGAAATAAGATAATGCATCTAAAATACATTCAGAAAAAAAGGGAACATTTTCTGATTTTACACATATTTTTGTACAGATTTTATTTTCGGTAACAAACCATTTAATGTACTAAATAAAACAGACGGTATTAACTTCTTGTATTATTTGCTGTTACACTGAAAAGCGGGACTCATTTGTTGAATCGGACTGTGCAGAATGCTGGTTGGAGAAAGGAAGTACGTCCGTGCATTTAATAACACTTTACAGCTCTGTGTTCAGTGTGAAATAATCAGAAAATGTACTTACTCGTGCTGGTCAGCGCTCCCTGTGTCAGCCATGTTTGTTGACTGTCAGAGTCACCATAGAAACCTTCATTCCCCCCAGTGCATTATGGGTCTTGGGTAGAATTACAAGTAGACACTTTGGGGCTGTTTGTGTAACTTCAGTCAGCGATGGAGAAGAGCAGCGAGTAATTTCTGTTTCCTACATCACATACACTGTAACTCAGGAAAAAAATAAAACACCACCAACTGAAGCTGTGTAAAATGGATCTTTGAGGAAATAAATTAAGATTTAGCAACTGGACAACATACAGTAGGACTGATGGAAGAAAAAATATTAATGTGTTTCCCTCTTACAGCTCCACATCATGTGTTTCTTTGCTGTATGGTCATATCGTCATTTTTTAAACTTCACCTGAATGTTTTTGTCCTCACTGTTAGATTTTGGAAACCAGATACTCCAAGACAGGGATGAATCTGGATGATCATCACACTGCATGGCTGTCGTGTCTTTTTCATTTTAATAGGACCATAAATCACGAATTAAACATAATGCTGGTGTTTAATAAGACTGAGAACTAGTGACTGAGACCATAAACTAACCAGGAAACCGTTTACTGTGGTCACAGAACCAGGAAGCATAGGATTATTTCGCCATAGACCTCTATGTAATCTCATTGTAACCAGAGGTGTTTCCCTTAGGACACTTGAGCTTTGGCTTTACTTGTTTTAGACTCTAAAGTGACACTCAGCTTTTATTTACAGTTTTGCACAGAAGTTAATCCAGAGTAATACTGGCTAAAATTGGTAGCCTTTAACTCATCGGCCCTGCACCCGGCATGCTAAGGGATTGATTTTGGGACTAGCTATAAAAATATATGCACACAACAAATAAACCTTTCTAAATTTCTGTAAAAATGTGAGTAAAGTTTTCTGTAAGTTAAGTTTGTTTTTTAAAGGTTAAGCTAAGTAGCAAGTCGGGTAGCAATGTAGCGACAACCTCTAGAAGACAAGGAGCTGATTGGCTGATAGGTCAGAAGACAACTAGCTAGTTATGTCACAATCTTTCCCTAATATAATATAACCATACTGAAAGATATATCCTGCTCACTGTACATTTTCTCTCAATAATGTCCCATCCATGAGCATTTTATAATAGGCTTAGTTTCTTTGCCTACCGTGGCTAAAAAATCAGATTGCAATTCTGTTCCCTTAAAAACAGACTTCATGTGTATCCTTATATGTTGTAGGAAAAAGTGTTGTTTGGGAGTAATGCGATGTGCCAGGCTCACACTAAAATAGGCATGTCACACAACTGAAATATACAAATCATGGTGAGAGGAGGGGTTTTTACATAACTAGCCCTTTTCATTGCACCATTTTGTCAATTTAATTAATAGTAGCCTAAATGAAAAATAAATACCAATAATACCCATCATGACATCATAACACAGCAATTTATAGTGCAGCATTATCAAAAATCACAATTCTTATAACCAATTTCAGTTTAAAATGAATCTTCAAAATCGGTCTTATTTTGTGACTGACTGGAGTTCCTTCAGCTCCTCTTTTTGCACCTCTGATGGCAGGAAGAGTAAAACAGAGAAGAAGAGAAGCTATGCAAGCTGAGAAATGACAAATGTTTTTGCAGTAAATGTAGCTGTACATAATAACTGTATGCTAGTACTTTTCACTGTCATAAAGTTAGTATATAAAGAGTAACTGTGAAGTGTTAATGTTTGAGGCAAACCGCAACATTCTTTCTGACTTTGGCGCCATCCAGTGGTCATATTAAGAACAACACAGATGACGGCACATCCCACTGGAACTGTTTTAGATAGATAGATAGAACTTTATTAATCCCTCGGGTGGGTTCCTCTGGGAAATTCGATTTCCAAAAAAGCACAGCACCGACAGAAGTTACAGAGTTACAGAATATTACACACACATATATATAAATACAGAGACAATATAAATAAAATATACGAAGGGGATAAATAGAATAAATAGGAATAAATGAATTTTAATAAATGAATTTTGTTTCATAATTCACAAATTTAAAGATTATTTTCAACAGAAGATTTTTTTTCTGTGTGCAATTAATTTTTTTGTTAATTCTAACCACAGAAATGTTTTATTTTAGTTTGAACTATTTCAAGCTTACATGTAATTTATTTATCTTATTGATTTTACTAGGGATGAAGTAGTGGAAGTAAATGTGATTTTTCAGGAACATAACGCAAACAGAAAGGGGTATAAATTATATTAAGAGAGGAAGGTTCAGTTTCTAAGAAAAGTCTTAGAAATAAAAGAAATACAAATATTAGAAGCCTTGGTTTGTATGGCATTATAGCACTGAGTATTTTATGTTGTATTTTGTTAATTACACATGAGAAATGGCAGTGAGTACACCACTTAAAAGTTGGGCTTGCTTGGGGAGAAAACAGTTCCACGCCTGTCGCCAAAATGAACAACTTTGGGCTACAGAGACACTTGTGGAAGAATCTTGAAATACACAGTGATATTTATTTATAAAATTAGTGGTAATCCCAAAAAGTTGCATTTTGCAGCAACCAAATAAGGACAAATGCAGTCTGCATTACGATCGTGGCTCAAGAGTTGGCGGTTTGTCTTGTAACCGGAAGGTTACCGGTTCGAGCCCCGGCTCGGACAGTCTCGGTTGTTGTGTCCTTGGGCAAGACACTTCACCTACTGGTGATGGCCAGAGGGGCCGATGGCGCGATATGGCAGCCTCGCTTCTGTCGGTCTGCCCCAGGGCAGCTGTGGCTACAACTGTAGCTGCCTCCACCAGTGTGTGAATGTGAGAGTGAATGAATAGTGGCATTGTAAAGCGCTTTGGGTGCCTTGAAAAGCGCTATATAAATGCAATCCATTATTATTATTACAAATTTCACTTCATTTTGACCATTTAAAGATATCAAATTACCTTTATTTTTGGAAGAATCTATTTTACACTCAAGCGGCAAATTCTAGGACTGAAAAATTAAGAAACACTGAATTTTCCAGTAGCTGCAGTTGCTCAAGTGGCCAGATGAAACTAGTTCTAAAAGTGAGTCAATTCCAGTAGACTCATACTTTCCAGTCTTCCAATTCTGAAGCAAAAATAGACATTTAACACATTCTCCCTGGATAGCAGCTACAACTGATCCATGTGGATAGTGTGTCAGTGGCGTGCTGTGTTTTACAGGTGTCCTGACACAGGAAGTTGCACCTGATGTCTGTCTGCTGGGCTTTGTTCTTCACTAATTCAGTTCACTGAACTGGCCCTATCCTCTGTGTTTGTGCTGTTTGTTCCTAATTGCAGGTGCCTACATCTGATAACTTAGCACTCTACCATGTCATTCTAATGTGATCACTTCTGTCTAATAAAAACAAAAATGCTAAAGCTAAGGCTTCATAAAGTGGTCCAAAACCAATTGGTGACATCATCATCATAGTAATGTTCATAATAAATATACAGTCTGTGATTATAAAGTGCTTCACACGAGGCAAAACTTCATAACAGTGAGTAGCATAAGTCCATAGTTTGCCTGTGATGATATTTAATGCCATAAGTAGCAATGCTAGCAACTAATGGTATTAAATGGAAATGCTTCAAAAACAGTTAAATTATAGTATGCAACACTTTGTATCATGTGACGGGATTATCTCTCTGTTCCTTTGAAAATGGTTGGTCCAGTGTATCCTCTGCAAAATGAGGTAACATATACTTGTAAAGCAGCAAAGCACCTTTACTTTCCTTTTCTTTTAGAATTTGGCCATGGCCTCCAGCTATGGCCACCACCTGCGTTCTGGTGTTTTAATTTTTGAGCAGAATTCATTATTTGAATGTAAACTTTTTTGCTTTATTTTTGGTAAAATATCAGATTTAGACAGAAGTGTTGAGCTGGCTCAGACATCACTGTAACAAGTTTACTGAAACAAGTTCAGTAAACAGAAATGTTTCCACCTTTAAATCATCAAATGGTCATTTGAAATGCCAGAGGCTGGCACAGGTTTAGCAACTACTCAACAACAGCTAAAGATGGTTTAACTATGACCAAGTTGAACACCAAGGTGCACACCCATAGGTGGGTGGGGGTGCACATAAGTGGTCCGCAGGTGCGCATGCGGTTTCAAAATAAAAGACGAGCACCAGATAAGAAGTTGCAACGCGCGTTTGCGTACATAAGATTTTCTGGAGGAGGACAGACATTTATTCAGAACTCTTAAAGATGTTGAAGAAGCAAGCTCCTTTAAGCAATTACTTTGGTGTTTCTCCACCTCCAAAGAAATGTCAGGAGTCCGAACCGCAAAAGAAGAGACAGAAGAAAAGTGGTTCCTCTAGCGGACTAAAAACTCTGTTTTGGGATTTTCACTGCATATTCTGTACCACATCTCTGTGTGTTCATCATTTGTTTCATCATTTGTCCGGACTCCTTCTGTAATTGCTTAAAGGAGCTTGCTTCTTCGACATATTCCTAAACAAATTTCTGTCGTCCTCCAGAAAATCTTATGTACGCAAACGCTCGTTGCAACCTCGTATCTGGTGCTTGTCTTTTATTTTGAAAGCGCATGCGCACCTGCGGACCACTTATGTGCAGCCCTGCAAAACAGTTCAAATTTCACCAGAGGGGACCATTTTTAGCATTAATGTTTCTCTCTTTTAAAAGGATTTATTTTGTGTGTATCATTATAGTTGCTGCCCTACAAAGACAGACAATAGTACAGGAACTTGATACCAATGTCAGGGAGTTTCTGAAAAAACTAACATAGAATGCTGCTGTTAATGCTAGCTGTGACTTCACTTTCAATTACACATTTGGAGCACAAAAAGTCTTGAAATAATACAAAAGTATGTAAGTAACAAATATAAACCCAGACGTTGGGTATATTTGACCAAATATATACAGTAGTTACTGTATTTTGGCTTCATAGGGCAGAATACATTCCAGTAGTGTTATTTTTTTTAATAACAAACATACATATTTACACTATATTTACAAAAATAATATATATGACTTTCACTGTGCTTATACTGGTTTTCTGTACTTTCAGGCAGCTTCCTCCAGCAGTCTTTGCAGGTTCTTCTGCACCTGAAAGAACAAAGTTTGCTTTTGCTTAACTGTAAACTGTATTGGCAGAAAACTCGACTGCAGATAAGTGCATCTGATGATATTGCAAGTGTTTGCCTTGGTTAGTAAGTGTAGATTTCAAAATGAAGCCTGCTCCTGTTTATCTTGTTGTTAAGGTCATTTCCTTGTTCCTGTTGAAAGCTAGAGACTCAGACTTGAAGCAGTTGAAACAGCAGTTAGGGTCATGTCTACATGAATATCTGTTATAACACAGATGATGTGGAGAACAGTACCAACATCATTGACACGTTTATTATTCTGAAGCTGGCATAATTGCTGTGCAGTCAGTCTGCAGAGAGATCAAGTAGACCACTGCAGACACATGGAAACCATAGACTGTATATAAAAGATGGAGGTATCCATCACGACAACATTCGTGAGTTTTCACTAATTTTGATGACCACTTGATTTGAGTAAAAGATGAAGTTAAATAATGCTTATTTAACAAAGTAGTGCAATTAGCAGATTTCCATGAAGCTAATGGAAGTGCAGAAAACTGCAGTTCTTCCAAACATGAAGATTGATGTTTATTGCTAAAACATGTTTACAGGCCTAACTCTTTTTGGCAGCTGTGGATAGTTTCTCCCTTCCTAGCAATTTAAATTCAAATCATCTCTTTCAGTAGCAGGTTTAATGTGAAATAAATATTTCCAGTCAATTTCCAGTTTTCATTTCACTCAGGATCAAGATGGACTCTACAGTCTGACACAGCTCTGAGCCTTTACCACCTTTTTGCTGATGAAAATTTTCTTTATTCTCCGTCTAAAACACTGAGGCGGCTGTCAGCTGCTGCTTTTTGTTTGTAAGGAGACGAATGTCAGCCTGAAATATAAATGGAGTGTAGACTGATGGAGCTCTTCTTACAAATGATGCTCTAAACTGATCACTGACTATAAATGTTTGATCAATGGCAACAGGCATCCAGTTACACTTTGCTCTTTGGAAACTGCTGAAGCCTTCCTGCTGTGTGCTTTCAGAGGCTCATGAAAGAAACTCCTGATAACACATTCACGCAATTTTTAAAGGTGACCTGTTATGCTTTTCCTTAGTTTTTTTGAAGTGCATACACTTGTAGTCATGGCCCAAACGTCAAATAATGAGATCTGTGTAATCCCAAAGTGAGTAACTCAGGGTTCAGACCTCTAACTGCTCAGATTTGAACATTTTTTTAAATTATCAATGGGGATTATAGCATATCCAGAGGGCTGTATCTATCAACACTTGATCTGAAAAAACAAAGACAGACCAACCTTCTCCAGCTTCATCAGGTTGATGGTTAGCAGTTCAGATAAAAGATTTGTGCCTACGTCAGCGGACCCACTCAGAAAATTGTTTCTGGTAATAAAACACAAAAATAATCACCATAAAAATGATTTAAAATCTTCACAAGGGTCAGATGTATCAGCAAAAATCTAATATGAATAAATCAGAGAAAAGTAAATCTTGTAGATTATTGTACCATAGTCCTTGAGACGAAATAAGGAAACCATTTCATGTCTGTGAATCCACTGTTACCTGTTTAGTTTGGATCATTAGTTTCATTATTTGGGCTATTTTTAAATTTGTTTTGTGAGGATGTGAATAAAATTCATCGTGATGCTTTTGCAGTTTTTGTTTCTCTT
This sequence comes from Rhamphochromis longiceps, assembly GCF_057381845.1. Taxonomy (NCBI): domain Eukaryota; kingdom Metazoa; phylum Chordata; class Actinopteri; order Cichliformes; family Cichlidae; genus Rhamphochromis; species Rhamphochromis longiceps. The sequence goes on along the minus strand of NC_140568.1, from coordinate 40,837,705 downwards.
TCATCTGGTTATCATTTCCATGTCTAATTTCTCACTTTTTCAACCTTCTTTAGCTAAGTTTTCTAGAGCTTGTCAGAGTCTCAGACAGTTCGACGACTCACTCCGGGTGTGTGAACTCGGCCACAGCGCCGAGCGTTGTCAGTCTCTGCTCCAGTGAGATGATCTTAAACGCCAGGTAACATGAAGACAAGACCAGGGTGCACACTCTGAGGAAAAACACATGTAAAAGAGAAGATGAGCAAATTGAGGCTAAAATGCGCTACAAATGAAAATGTAATGATAAACTGAAATTAATGTGCATCCAATGAATGGATGGAATAAATCCGCAGATCATATAAGTGATCAGCTTAATTTCCAATTAGGACGAGTGACAGAAAAATCCTTTACTGAAGACATGAATGAATCAAAGGCAGCAAACTTACAGGAACATGTAGACCATCAGCAGAGTGTTGAGAGAAACTGGCTTCAGACACCTGCTGTCAATCACCACATCCGAGCCTGAAGAAAGATCAAACAAATATGTCTTTGTTTACGACAAAAAGACACAAAGTAAAATGCCCTACGCGTGTGAGAGCAGCGCTGCATTAAAAAGGTTGGAATAGACTGCTTCATCAACTCATAGAAATCAATATGAAAAGGAGTCATTATAAATATAAGCAAGAAAAGAAGTGGAGCTAAAGAGTTATGGTTGGATAAGCAGGAGAGAGCAGATGGAAGAATGGATCATATGGGCGTATTTTTCATTAATATGGAAGAAGCAGCACGGTGACACGATGGTTAGCACTATTGCCGCACAGCAAGAAAGTTCTGAGTTCAATTCCACCATCAGGCCAGGGTCTTTCTGTGTGGAGTTTGCATGTTCTCCCTGTGTTTGCATGGGTTCTCCCTGGGTCCTCCAGCTTCCTCCCACAGTCCAAAAACATGCCATTAGTGGGATAGGTTTTTTGGAAACTCTAAATTGCCCATAGGTATGAATGTGAGTGCGAATGGTTGTCTCTGTCTATGTGTTAGCCCTGCGACAGACTGGCGACCTGTCCAGGGTGTACCCTGCCTCTTGTCCCTACAGCTGGGATAAACTCCAGCGTTCCCCGTGACCCTGAAAAGGATAAGTTGAAGTGAATGGATGGATGGCAAATATGCAGGAAATTTGGGCAGCTGTGAGGGATTCTGGGTAGAAGATATCTAATGCATTTAGAAAAAATATTTATCCAGGTGACGTATTTCTTTATTTAGAAACTAATGTTTCGTGCAACCCATTTTGCCAAATCTCCTCTGCAAATGTGCAAAATTATGACCAATACAGACGCTGTTAATAACAAATAAAAAAATCAAGTTTACTGTTGGTACATGATAATATTATTATTTGACAGAAACAGAGTATTTTTTTTTCAGTGATAAATATAGATCATTCAGGACTACATTTATTTATATTTGACAAGTTTGTGTTCTGGGAAATCCCTGCAGGTCAGTTTGCATACACGACACATATGAGATCACAATCGGTGCTTCTTTGCACCTCAGCTCACCTCTCATGGCTTTTAGAGTTAAATGTTGTTGAATTGTGGCGTTCTCAGACTGACTCCTTAATCCTGAGTACAGCTGAGGATATTTTCATTTTACCGCTTCTAAAAGCGATTTTTTATTTTACTGTTACAAAGTTAGCGGCAGTTTATATTTGGCTGTAAAAATAGAGGTGGGGAGAGCAGCAGTACAGGACAGTGCAGGCAGCAATGTCAACAGAAATAAGTCCAAACAGAAGGAGCTGAGTCAGCTAAACTTGAGCCAATGCTATGATGAATTTGACCAAAAAGAGAAATAAAATGTAGGGACTAAAATAATAAAATTATAAATTCATAGTCCCATGAGAGGTTCAGTGCCAGTGGTTTAAATAAAAGTGATGTTTAAACTAACACGACCCTGATTAAAGACTCATCCTACCTCGGTGGTGCTTGGAGTGCTGCTTGTTGTCTGGACCCTGCTGGTTCAGATGTGGGTTCTTCACTTTGTGCTGGTGGTCTGGAGATGATGCACTGTCTGTGCGCTTCAGCATATCCAGGAATGGAGGAACGGTGAACTCTATAGAAGCAAAAAGGCAAGCAAAGCATTCAAAACTGGAAACCCAGGGCCTGTTATGACTTGGGGCAGGTTTGTAATCCCGATTAAGTCCTCTTGAGAAAGACACACTAAGTATGTTTGAATAAACCCTGCACTACAAGCTGCTCATTTTCAACTTCATCACAGCTGTGTGTGTGTGTGTGTGTGTGTGTGGGGGGGGGGGGGGGGGGGGGGGGGGGGGTTAAACGTCAACAAAAAATAAAGAGTAAAGAAGGAAAATTATAGCAGCACTAAGTAGCACAGGTCAGATTCTACTACTGAAGTGCAAAAGTGGTTCAGGTTTTGTGAGTAAAACGTTGACAGCCACAGACGATGCATGCGACGATGCATGCGACGATGCATGCGACGATGCATGCGACGATGCATGCGACGATGCATGCGACGATGCATGCGACGATGCATGCGACTGCTTCTAATTGGTCAGTTGGACAGCGATGCAGTACCTTCTATCTTCTCATAGTCTGGAACCTGAGAGTCAGAGCTGCTGCTCTCCTCCATCTCCTGCCTCCTGTGTCTCATCGCTCCATCCAGGTCGCTGAATTCACTCTGCAGAAATTCACAGACACAGAGAGAGTATAACTAGCAGGCACTAGCAGCTGCTTCACCCCCTCATCCAAACATGAGCATATCTATCATATCGATCGTATCTGTACTGAAAAAAACTTCACATTTTCCTACAAATGATATTTTGATTGGAGCAAACAAAAACAAAAGTGAATAATAATAATAAACATTTAAAAAATGGTTGAACCCAAGATTCCAGGGTGGAAATAGGAAATGACAATTCACTTTAGTTACATGAGAACTTAATGCTTTTAGAAAGCTGCAATTTAATTCAACTGATTTCTGTTGTAGTTCTGCTTTTATGAAGGTTGTAAATTTTCATTATTTGTGCAAAAGACTTCTAAAAAACCCTCAAACTATCTGAAACAATATTTTATACGTTAAAAACTAAAATAAAATCTAACATCCAGTTGCTGATGTTCTTGTTGCAGATGTTGCTGCAGAAACTTGACGTCGGCTTCGCTGTGTCAGCTAATTTTATCTTTTATCTTAACTTCCAAAATGTATCCCTTGGCAAATATCCCATGTAATATAATATTTAAAAAGTCTAAATCCAACAGCTAAACTAATATAAACTAAACTGTAATTCAAGACGTTCAAACAATAATAAGTAAAATGAAAGGAGCCAACACACATGGGAAATTAACTGAAAATAAACTGAACTTGAAGCAAAAACACAAAACATATCAATCAAAAGTAATTAAAATGATAAAACTACAATAACTCACCTACAACCTCAACATTAAAAGTAAATGATTATTTAAAACACATTTGCTTTGTGGAGTTTATGCAGTTGTATTAAATTGCACAGGCACTCTAAAAGCATCACTTTTAGAGATAAAGACTTTTGGGGTCAGAGAAAACACAAAATGAATTAAAATGGGAAAAAGTAACATTTCAAAGATCCTGTTTGGGGATAAAGTGGCCAAAAATAAATAAATACATAAAGCTTTAGCCACAAGGACCTGGGGCGATTGATACTGACATCAGGAAGTGTCTCACAGGACAGCCTTCTCTCTTGGACACAGCTTTGTTGAATGCATAAACACAACATGCAACAAATATCCAGTTGGAACATATGCAAAATGTTACTAAACGATTTGCCAGCTGGCTCCGGCTCTCATGCAGGGAGTCTTTTTTTTCTGAACAGCTTCTGTCCCCATAGGTCGAAATGCTTAGTTGCCACGTTACAGCTCCAGCTCTCGAGGATATTGGTTTTATTTCACCTCAAGTTTGATGTGTTAAAATATCTTTCTGTCAGAAAAGAGACCAGAGAGACAAGTGCGAGGATGGACCCAAAAGCATGATGCTTTCTTATTCTTATATCTTTTATTATATGTAGGCAGGATGAAAACAGTATCCGTTGTATCAGGAAACTTTATGGCATTCGGCTGTTTGTGTTTTTGCTGTGTTTGACCCACCAGAGGAAAGCGAGGCGATAGCGGTGACCTCTGACTTCTAAAGCTGTTTTCAGCTGAGGAGGGAATGGGGCTGCTGCATGGACTCTTCCCCTATTTATATTCATGTAATACATAACCAAACATCATGTGTTTAAATGATCCTCAAGTCTTCAAACTTATTTAAAATGAATAACATAAGAAAGCGCAAGAGTAAAAAAGAAAATTATCTGAAACTGAGTGTTTAGTTTAAAGCCAGAGTTTTCGGCTCACAATGTCTACCTGTTGATCACGAGCAGTACATACATGACAGAAAACAAGGAAGCATAACACGTCTGTATGGATCTAAATAAAAAGCCTTTCCTACCTCCAGATGAGGACAGATCGACATCAAAAACTTGTAGGTGTTGTCTCTGGACAAGAAGGACACAAAGACGTACTGCAACACCAGAAATAGAAAAAATGTCTTTTGGATACTTTTCCACATGTGCAAAAATACTGTGTTTTTTTTCTTAATTCATCAAATCGTGGTGAGAAGCAGCGAGATTTCTCTCACCCTGTCATTTGTGGTGGTGATCACCAGAGCGTTTGGCAACAGGATGGCAGTTTTGGTCTTCTTGATGTTTTTGATGGACACCACTGGGATGGCGACCTGGGACACAGAGCAGTTCGATCCTTCATACCAGCTTTGAAACCAGAGAAAAAGATTCACACACCTGTAGGCCGGCTTCACTGTGACAGAGCTGTTCACTGACCTCCGTCAGCTTTAATTATCACCATCTATACACATTAACTGCAATTACATTCTCAGCCTAGATTGATAGTTCCAGATGTTTCCCATACAGTAACAGATGTAAAACAATCCAGTCGTGACCACACAGCAGCAAGGTGTCATCTGCATGTGTTCATGCATGCAGCAAAATATTAGTCCCTCTGCAGACTGTACCTGCAGGCTGCGTGTGTGTAAACACAGCTGGCTTACAAAATAAAGAATAATGCGCTACAATGCCCGCACAATATCAATATCCACTTAGCATGTCCCTTCATGGAGGAAAAAGTCTTTTTTTTATTGCAGAAGCACTGCTTGGATCAAAATGTGGCAAAAGTATAGACATTATTTACTTAAGTGGAAGTCCAGATATTTAAAAAAAATACTCCTGCAAAACTGAAGTAAAAGTGAAAAAGCAAAGGCTCTCAAAAGTGCTCAAACGTCCTCTATTCATAAAGCAAAGCTCCATGATTGTGCTGCCAAAACAACGACACACTTATTATTCAATTAAATTGTGTTGATAAAAATCAAATTGAGGTTAAAAATCTTATTTTACATCACTGAGTTCTTCTTGGTCTCAAGTGTTGTGTAACGGATAAAACTGACTGTTTGCTGCTTTCTGAACGACAGCAAATTGTTCTGTTTTCTGTGAAACTTCTCCAGGTAACTGTTAAATAATTTAAACCGACATATCTCATCAAATCAAACGGCTGCTGCTGGCACCTCACTGTGTTCGCCACTTTAAACAGCATCAACACAACAAAGACTCTGACACTCGCGTGGAACCAAGAAACACCACTGAAAACATCTGTGTATTCTCCTGAAATCTCTTTCAGATTTTCAGCCTTTTCCTGTGAGCTGATACAAAACAGACATCAATGCATACCTTGGTATCTTTTCCAAACACCTTGGAGTGGAAGCAGATCCAGTGGTCGGAGACAAACATGCGTCCTTGGTAGAGGATGTCTTTCTGAAGAGCACAGGTGTAACCTAGCAAACAAATAAAGCACATTAAAAAAACACATTATTTTTAGATGTTTGTGAGGAAAAAAACAAGAAAAGACCAGTTCAGTGTTTGTATTGAACAAAAGAGTTTGATAAAGTTATTATTGGACTTTGAATTTACACTGTAGTCCTATCATAGGGATTCTATTATTATCAGGTGGTTAACAAGAGGCTCTGGTATCAAATGTTCAACTATGACCTAATCCTTCATTCAGTATTTAAGGTGGAGTGGATAGCTGTGATCATTAAAGACTTACTCTGTCTGAGCTGTTCTTCTTTGCTGATCTCCTTAAATATTTTATGGTACTGGCAGTTGGTCTTCGAAAGCTGAAATACAACACACACACACACACACACACACACATACACACACACACACACACACACGCACGCACGCACGCACGCACGCACACACACACACACACACACACACGCACGCACGCACACACACACACACACACACACACACACACACATACACACACACACACGCACGCACGCACACACACACACACACACACACACACACATATATCAGTTAAAGCTAAGGCTGACATTTGGATGAATTCTTATCAGAGAAAAGTAATAAATAAATGTGGCTTGTAAAACTTACGGTACTCTCAGGAGAACTACAGAGCATTTATTTATGGGATTGTTGTTTTGCAGCAGTGTATATCTATATGTTGTTAGACAGAGAAAAAGCTCTAGTTCCACTCCATCATAGAAACATCACCCATACACCAAAATAAGCTTGTGCGTGCGCAGGCAATCATGGTGTTTAAATCATGTGGATACCAGTTACAGTTTAGAATTTATATGACATTTTTGCAAGGGAATTGCAAAGGACATTTTAGAGAAATGCATTTTTAGACCAAATCAGGAAAACTTAACCAAATAACTGTGGTATTAAGTTAAACCAAACCGACTGGCTTAGGCATTTTCAACCATTTACAAAGTATAAAGATATTTTTTGTAATTAATCTCGAGCTAAAACGTTCACCTCTAGGGAGCAATATTTTACCCCTGGACATGTGACGCTGTTGTTTTAACACTCGTGTCCTTAAGACGTTTTGCCTTTTGCGCTGTGAAAAACAATGTGCTTTTAATGTTTTGCATGGTTAAATAAAGACCACATTGACTCACTGCACCATCATGTAGCATTACACGAATGTTTATTCGTGTTCTAGCTCTTCAATGCAATATGCAGATATTCTGGACATGAAAGCATAGCTTAAAATATAAAATCATTTTTAAATATACAAATTTAGACTAAGTATCTTTAATACTGGTGGAATCATTAACCACTTTATAAACACTATAAAGCTTTTCTTTTCTTTTCCTTTCCTTTGGACAAACACTGATGTATCGTAATCCTTGTGGTGTGTTAACTTTGTGTGTTACAATCCAGCTGATCAAGAAAATAGCTTTGAATAAGCTATAGCTAACAAGTCATTAGCCAATTAATCTATTTACTAACAAGTTATTAGAAAAAGTTATTTTAAAGTTTTAAATTCTTTCATTTGAAAGTGTACAAAAACCTCTTTGTGAAAACTGATTAGAAAAATAATTTTTGAATTCTTAATTGACTTTCAAATGCCTAAAAAGTACCAGATATTATTATTATTATTATTATTATTATTATTATTATTATTATTATTATTATTATTATTATTATTATTATTATTATTATTACCCATTGTCTTTGTGAACAAAATTTAAAGCAGCAATTTAGTGATGTTATTTGAACTTTCGTTCCTCACATTGGTTTGTGGTGCCATGTCAGAACACTGGATGTGTTAATGTTGGCGTCATGAAGTAAAGGAAGGACCAACCAGAAGGAGGCCTGACCCACAAACTGTTTATAACCTGATACATTTCTAAGATAATAAGGTTGCTTGGAAAAAAGCGAGTCAGCAGAAATTTTATCTGATATTACTCATTTGGAAACCAAGTGACCGAGAATGGCCTACATGTAACATTTATAGGTGTAATAAAATATGTATCAGAGTTTACTTAATGACCTCTCACCTGGCTGTAGTGAGACTTCTTCCTCTCAATCTTGGAGTCTGGGTCTGTCTGCACCTGAGTCAGGAGAGAATGGTCGAAGGTCTTTGACCTGAGGACAGAGAGAAATTTCAGAGAGAGGATTTAACATATTACATAGCCAATAAGACAGAAGATAAACAGAAGTCAGCAACCTTTGGTAAACTAATTTTAGTGTATTTAAGAACAATAGCAGCCTGCTGTCGATTCCTGACATCATACTTTTATGAAAACCAGGAAATATTCAAATAATTCGAGGCTGGAGAAAAAAATGTTCTAATCAAAATCTGAAGTTGAAATGATTAAGATTATGCTCTTTTTTAGGACAGCATTATAATTAAAGCTGAAGCATATTAGCACCATCATATGACTCCTTCGTTCAAAAAATTGGATTTTCTTTGAATTTATGCTTTAAAAAAACCACAATTCAGAAGTCAATTTGTTCAAATGGTTCAAAACAACCTGCAGTCATTGTTCCACTGTTACACATTTTGAGGTTAGGGAAGATTGCTGCCTAAGATAGTGGGAAAGAGTCAAAGGTCAGATTATTATTCTGAACAATGAGGAACCTTCTGAGAGTCAGATCATGGTGAGATTAAAGGTTTCTGTGGGTGCTGAGCATGAAGTCAAACAACACTTTGTGGAAAACTGATCATTCATCAATCCATCAGTGCATTTTCTTGTTGTGGTTGCAGCAGGTGGTCTCGTCTCCAGCAACATTTTCCACTTCCTCCTGTGGGATCCCGAGAAGCTCTCAGGACAGATTAGATTATCGTTCTGGGTCCACCGCCACACCAACTTATTTCAGTCGTATCATTTATTCAGTCATTACCCAGAAGTCATGATCATACGTGAAAGTTGTAACATGAAATGATTGGTAAGGCAAAACCTTAATTTTCACACTTAACTGACTCATCACCACAATGATCTGGTACAACGCCTGCATTGCTGTATATGCAGCAACATTCAGCATCTGACGCTCTGCTGTCCCATCACTCTTGTATAAGAGCCAGAATAATTAAACTCCCCGAATGGGGCAGCAAGTTCCTCCCGATCCAGAGTGAGAAATCTACTATTTACTTGATCAGCTGGATTGTAACACACAAAGTTAACACACCACAAGGATTACGATACATCAGTGTTTGTCCAAAGGAAAGGAAAAGAAACGAAAAGAAAAGAAAAGAAAAGAAAAGAAAAGCTTTAAAGAAAACATCACACAAGATATAGAATTTACTCTAATCAGCAAAAGTCCCGTTTACATTCAGAGGATAGAAAGTGTCTTGGAATTGCTTCTCAGGAGAGAACAAGGAGTGGACTGAGATATAACAGCATTGCAGAGGTCAAGAATGGAAAATGTATTGTTTTCTGGTGAATCCCAGTTAACGAATAAGACCAAAAGGAGCAAATATTATACCATAATGTACCTTTAGTCGTATTATGGCTTGTCACAAGGTTATTTAACTCAACCTTGGAAGTGGGTAACTATTTGTACTGTGGTTGTTTGAACCTTACAGACTTTGAACGTCTGGTGACCAAAGGGCAAGCTAAAATTTCAAGGTAAACCTATATTCTTAACTGGGCATATTTGGACCTAGCATGACGTCTGAATTTCATATGCAACAATCTAAACAATACAAAGATATTTATGGATAAAAACCAGAGAAAAACGTTTGTAACTTACCTGACTAACACTGGCTTTCTCCTCCCTGTTAGCTCCGGCTGCTCCTGATCAGCAGCCTGCAGTGGTTCACTGCACATCCTGCTCAATCTTTGCTGCTCCTCTGCCACAGCTTCTGTATCTGAACTACACACGAAAGGGAAAAGTGAAATGAAACCCAAAATCATACTGTCCAAGAAAAGTGGGAATCAACACAACATGCAAAGATTTTTTTTGTTTGGTATTTTGTTTTGTTTTGTAACTCTCTGGAGTTTTACGTAAGGAAAATCCTGCAATAGCACATCTTACTTTCTTGTCCAGCTGCAATGCAAAAGCCAAGTTTCCCAACTTTCTGTTGTGACATTGCAAAACAATAGATAACACCTTAGATATCGCTCAAGGTGAAAATTTCCAAGCGATTAATAGATAAAGCAGAATTTTTACAAGTCAAGAAACCCACCATGGTGCCAGTCAATCACGAATCCAACAGTTTGGTAAGTAAACATAAAGAATCCAGACAGCTAATTATGAATAAAAGTCAACCTTCATAAAATGTGCATCCCTCATTATGCATTTTCTTTCTTTGCAGTGAAGGTTGTGTGATGAATATCTAAGTCTCCTGGGGACCTAAAGACTCCATATTCACCATGTGGTAAATTCACGACTGAATCATTTTAATTCATGCAATTCCAAAAGCTGACAAGCCAAGAAGATCTGTCAGTTAATCAGTCAATAATCTGAGTGATTGTTCTGCTATTCAAAAAGACATGAGTACTGCTATAACTTTTACTAATGCAACCAAAACAGCTAACACAAATATCTGTGTGACACTGCCTTTTGTACTCTAGAGATGTTTTTGTTTTTACAGCCACAGACTCACTGAGAATCCCTTTCTTCATGCTTTGCAGCTCCTCTGCTACATTTCCTGGCATCCTCCTGCGACGTCTGCTGGTTCCCACACTGTTCTGTCATTATGCTCAGCAGATATTTTCCAAGCAAACGCTCAGCTAGACGTCCTGACTGCTGCCGTGAGAACTGCAGCCTGATCCGCTGCTCCCTACGCCTACCTGCTAGCCTGTCTGTGGGAGTGTCCTTTGGGCCCCTCGGTTTCACATGTCACAGCCAACCAGATCACAAAAGGGTGAAGTGTGTGTTTGTGTGTGTTCGAGATGTGCGCATTTGAACCTTTGATCAGTGACATTTTACTCGGCTTTGTTTGTGTTCCTAAACTTAAAATGGTCTCATAATCAATCTAGTTTTATTTGCACAGGAACAATACTTCTACCTTCCACTTCTGTCTAAACAGGGTGAAATCTGATCTGGTTCCCTTTGCTGAGGGGAAATGATTTCACGTGTTCAGCCTGTTGTATCCCCGTATCCCTGCCGACTTTCTTCATGTTGAAATGTGTATGTTTGTTTTCCAGTGGGGAATTAGAACGCTGCACGGAGAAGCCCCTTAAAGATTTAAGAAAAAGCTGGATTGGATTGCAATAAATAGACCCACATCTTAATTTCTATAATTTATAATCACATTTTTATCTCAGAAAATGTCCCTCCTGTTGGCATGATTTACAGCATTCAATCTTTAAAACATCTGTAGTTGCACGACGAAAAATTTATGTAAGTAGTATTTACACGGGCTGCATGCAGCCTGCACTCAAAACTACATGTTGTTGCACAAAACTGTAACTCATTACATTACAATTAATCTGATTAAAGTGCTGGTAAGAAACGAGGACCCAACAGTTCAGGTTCAGATGTTTTTTTTAACATGTTGATCTCCTCACTCAGCCGGAGTGAGGATACACGATCCAGCTGTTGTTCTGGCCGTGTGTGTGTGTGTGTGTGTGTGTGTGTGTGTGTGTGTGTGTGTGTGTGTGTGTGTGTGTGTGTGCACGCGCACTGCAGTGTACGTGTGTAATGAGAGCTCTCAGCTAAGGATTGGTTGGTCATGAAAACAGTCTGTCTAAACACGTTTTATCAATACTTGTTTGGATTTAAAGTGTTTAGCTTATATATCCTTAATAAATTCCTGATTGGTGCACGATTCCTGTGCACCAATGACACCATTTTAATTATGGCAGAAAATACTTCCTGTATGAAGCTAAAAGTGCAAATAGCTTGGAGAAAGGACCAAAGTGGCTTCGGTCTTTAACATTTAATGTTTAAAAACACACGCACAAAAACTAGACAATTCATAGTCAAAAAAGCTTCAAGATGGTGTATAAAAATGTATGTTGAATAAATAAAGATGACTGGCTCTGGGGTGTCATACTCATCTCAAGTGGGCCAGACCATTAAACTGATGGTAAAATTACCTTTTTTTGCGTAAAGAAGTAAAAGTAACCATGCAGTTACAAAATGATGAACAGCCCTTAAAAAACAGTACGTCTCATTTCATGTACATTACTAAATAATTATTACATTTTGCTTTTGCTGATCCAAAGAATTTGTCAAGATCTAGAAAAATGTGAACTTGTGAAAATGTGAAGTTGCAAGTATTCTTAAATAGATCATTTGGAAGGCCAGCTGTGGCCCCTGGGCCATATTTTTGACACAGATAGACTGATCACAGTGGAGGCTGTACCGGTCCGTCATGGTGAACAGGTGAGCAAGAGAGCTGAGTGTAAAAGCGAAGCTCTCGATTTACCAGTTGATCTGACAAGGATGCCTCCTGGATGCCTCCTGGGTGAGGTGTTCCAGGCATGTCCCACTGGGAGGAGGTCCCGGGGCAGATTCAGGACACGCTGGAGATATTGTATCACTCGGCTGGCCTGGGAAAACCTTGGTGTTCCCCCGGACAAGCTGGAGAAGGTGGCCGGGAAGAGGGAGGTCTGGGCTTCTCTGCTTGGGCTGCTGCCCCTGCAACCCGCCCCCGGATAAAGTGAAGAAGATGGATGGATGGATGGATGGATGGATCAGTCTATCCTTTGTGGGTTTTGATAATGTCTTGTTCCCCTGCATAACAAGGCGTTCTTACTTATTCTACAAGGATTTTTTTGTAATAAGACTGTCAGGAACATTTTCTCCATACTTAGGAATGCTCTGATTCTGAATTTAGATCAGATATGGGTCCAAAAGTGAATCAAAGACACATGGATCTAAGGGGCCAGTCTATTGTTTATATCAGGATGCATCTGTGCACTGGATGCTAACTGGAGAGCTATCATGGGTAACAGCAAAGTGTTACCATTTTATAAACAATGTTTTCTCTGTTTGTGCCACAAAATAATTTGAATTGAGTTGACAAGACTCCCCAGCTCAGATGAAAATATTTTCTTTGGTGGTCATCATTGCTTTACCTGCGTCTCCTCAGCTCCTTTTCTAACCAGTAAAGACTCTCACACTGAGCTGAAATGAAATGACAGCAAATAAAAGAGGCGAATGACAACAGCAAAAATCATTTATCTTGGTTCTATTTACAATTATTATTTCACTGATAAATACCATTTTAGTACATTACTTTTTGGATGTATTTATTTGTGAAACTTTATTAAAGCCATGTTTAAGTCAGGTCTTACAGAGAAAAGTCAGAGTGAGCAATACAGTCTTATTGGTTTAACACTGATAGTCTGAAGTAAAAAAACAAAAACAACAACAACTCTGGAATCTCCAACAGTCCTATGAAGAACTGTTCATCAGTCTGTTAGCAACTACCAGATTTCTCCAACATTTTTTGTTGTGTCTTTCTATTTGTTGGCTTACAACTGACTTTAGCCCTCTTTAGGGAACGTACACACAGAAACAACGTGGTGCACTTTGAAATACAAACAGAGCTGAACTGTTTGCCAAGTGGGGTTTTTTTTTCCCCTGGGGTCTTTTAATAGCTGATTCAGCTTTTTCTTTTTAAAAGAACTGATTATAAAGATAAGGTGAAGACAGTCTGTGATCCAAATGCTGACTTTCTCGCGAAACTCTCATGTGGCCCATGTCGTAGTATGAAATAACCAAAATTACTCTGTTTTTGGTTTTTAGTACTTTTATGGCCAGTTCTGTGCAGTTTGCTTCACGTGAGCTGAGAAAATAATCTGCATACTGAGAGCACTGGATCAAAGGTGTGTAAACAGACAAGATGTCCTTTGAAATGCAAACATAAACCAAAAGAACTGCAGGTTTAAAATGCTTATGCCTAATATTCCATATGAATTTTGACATAAAGTAACAAACTGAGTGTACCAAATACTGTATGTGTCAGTCAAATAATAATATTTAAAATGTTTTAAATAGTTTTGTATTCAACATGAAGTGTTTCAACTGCATTTATTCTCATTATGAAAAGTTAAACAGGCTCAATTAGTTGTTGCTAGTTTCTCTATTCTAAACTGTGATAATGTAACACTAAATAAAAAATTGCCACTTTTTGGCTTACTGATGCATTAGACACAATTATGAGATCTTTTTATTACATATCAGACTAAGTTATTAGGCCTGCTGTTTACATTAGTGACTACTACTGGCATGACACACAGTTTGCCATCACTCAAGCTGTGGGCATAGACTGTAAATAAACAACAGCTTTAAGTGAGACTGGTTAGCGAGGTGTCGTCTTGAAGCTGTGAGCTGAACAGGTTTTTTTGCCATCACAGCCAAACTTTGCTTCCTGTTTAATATAACATTAAATTCTGAATTCCAAGCTAGAAAACTTGCACTTAGCTGATAACCCCTGGTACATATATGGCCACATCCAGTCAAAAGAATAATAATTTTTTTAATAAGTTCAAGGCTTTAATATGCAGGTGGATGACATGCATGCATCTGTTTATGTGATGCTTTATTTATACATGTTTAGCCTGACCCCACAGTTTTGCAGCTGTCGCTGATAGAATCGTCGATGCTTTTTAAAAGAAGGAAATTTAAAACAAAACAGCGTAGCCCTTAATGGGCTAAGATTACGAGCATAGATATAGAGGCATGACACCAATTTACATATTTGAGCAAATGTGGCTTGTTTTAAGTAAACAAGAGTAGTAGTGAGTACTCCCAGCTGGATGTAGTGCAAACATCTGGGATGTTTTTGTTGCTGTTGTTGCTTCAAAATTTTACACTCCATAAAGAACTTTTTTTTTCTCATGACACCCAGTTTCCTCTGCACCAAAGACAGGTGTGGACATCACACCTCTTCCTTTAATAGGGAGTAGTCTGTACTGAAGCTCTCAGGATCACCAAGTGACACTTGACAGGAGGCACAGCTGACTCTCGTCTCTGCATCATAAACTATTTATCACTGCTGTCTTCTAGTTCATGTTGTGTTGGATTCGATGGAGTGTACTCCATTCTTCCTCGGGTATACTGCAGGGCACAATGAGGTCAGATATGGCATACCTGCTGGATCCCGGCAGGGATTTTATCTGCTGTCGGTCTATGCTTTGACACTGTTTGATTGATAGGCTTCCTTCTCCTGCAATCCTAAACCTTTTATCTCTGGTTACTGATTGACACACTCATAAATGTGTTTTGTACAAAATTTGACATTTCACGGGAGCACTCCAGCATTTTGCCGAATATATTTGTTTGCGCTCCCTCTCAGTCAGATTGCTTCATTTCTGTGACTGGAAGCAGGTGCACACTGCAAATAAAGGAAGCCCAGTCTCATTTGCATGTTGTGTTATGCTTATTTAACGCATGTAGGAACAGAGCAGTGTTTGTGCAAATATGGGGAAAAAACTTCAGGAATTTACATAAAGGAGTTTCTGCAACAAAACCAAATTTGTCTTCGCCATAAACTGTAAAGGAAAGTTGAAATACACCTAAGTATTCACCAGCTTTTGTCTTTTAAGTTCTCCGTTTTGAATTTGTGTTTCCCTTAATTTACATTTTGTCTTTACACACTTAATGTGTAAAGATTGTGTTACTCAAAACTGCTATTCCACTCTCATTAACAGACACTGACTATGATTTTAGTTTGTTTGATTGTTCAGATTTGCAGAGTATTATTTCTTAATCACAACCAATAGAAACATTAAAAAATATCTTCACACTAGAAGCACTGAGCAGAGTGACAATATTATTTGGATATACACACTTGTCATTCATGCCATTTCATTCCTCCTCGGCCTCTTGATTCGTTCATTTATCTGTCAGTGAAGATGGTTTCACTTCCACACTGTGAAGGAAACACAGATGATGCTCATACATCATTCTTACGTCTCTAACATGTTGGGATGATGGAGGTTTTTATATAGTGCTAACTGCATGAAGTTATGATTGCTTTGGGTCTTTAAACCCTGTGAGTGTATTTGTGTGGTTTTTGTAACTAGTTTTGTTCATTTGGGTCTAAATGTGGCTATCCATCATTATATGATCGTTTTGAGTCTCTTTAATGTTATTTTGTTGTGTGTTTTTTTTGGTTCAATGTCATATTTTTTTTTAGAATATTTAAGGGCATTTTAAGCCTTCCCTTCAGAGTTTCACATTTCTTTGTGGTAATCTTAAACTATCTGATTAAGGTACCCAATAGAGTCTCTTGGTGGTGTGAAGGGTCTTCTGCCCTGGCCAGGTCTGCTGTCTGTTTCCGCCTGTTTGTCCCTCTGTGCTGCCTTGCAGGTTTCTAGAAGCATAGTTAATCATAGCAATTGGAAACACCTGGACAGTCTCCCAGGAGCGTGTATGCTCTCTCTCCATTCACCCAGCGTTGTGCTATTTGTTTAGTTGGCTGTGGCTTGGTTATTTTAGTTTTTGCACCACACAACACCGCACACCTAACATACAAATACTCATGTAGCTCCTGACATGCTGTTAACACTGCTTCACACATCCCATAAAGATTATCGCAGTTTCTGCTTCTTTTATTTAATAAATTAGAAAGTTCTAGTTAATTATGTGTCTCTTCCACCATTTTCCATGATTACAAAGGCTTTTTCTGTGCTTACTGTGAGTCTATTTGTGCTTAGTGTGCATGTGATTAGATCACTCTGCTCACTGCATAGCTCTTATCTTTGCAAGTTTTCATTGTGCTCTTGCAACGTGGCCTGTAATCATACAACCTTAACTGAAGGTTATCTGGTGCACTGTAACAGATTTACTGTTAAATTCAGGTACATATGTTTTCAACTCTGGTGACAGTAAACAGCATTTGGGCAGAAGTTTCAAATAGCAAGGTATGTTTATGCAAAAGAAAGTCAAAGGCTTAGGCTTCACTGCTCTAAACACTCAATTTCAGTAATTTTTTTCTAATCGTAGATCTGTGTGATGTCAAGCAGAGAGGGTTTTCTTTAACATGGTCATTGTTAAAGATCATTGTTTGGGCCTGTTTGTGAAGGGCAGCCAATCAGAGGAACGTTACCTTAAAGAGAGAGTGGCTGTAAAGAGGCACAAGCTGAAAAAAGGGGGGTTATTTCAGAAAGAGAATGGAGATAAAAAGTGTAATTTTAAAAAGTTAACAAGAATATCTTAGCAACAGTCTCAAAATGCAACCAAGCAATCTTTTGGGCAGCTCTGCTAAAGCAATCTCTAATAAAAAACTTTAATTTCGTACATGAAAGCTGAACATACAGAAACACTGGCCAGTTTTGATAAAAATAGCTTAAAAAATACTGATATTTGCCTTAAAAGGTGTTTTCTTTTTTAAACTGTCATAACCCCACTAAGTTATACTCTGTCATCATCTTTGTAGTCACTGAATTCAATAGCAATTCAAATTTTCTTTGAAGTTTAAATAACGGAATCGTACAAAGCAGCGATAGCAGTCCAAGAACAAAGACATCGAGCTGGAATTTAAGATAAGATAAGATAAGATAAGATAACCTTTATTAGTCCCACACGTGGGAAATTTGTTTTGTCACAGCAGGAAGTGGACAGTGCAAAAGTTATGAGGCAAAAATTAGAATACAATAAGAATAAATACAGTACACAACTGTACAGAATAGAATAAAATAAAATACTATATACAGTAGAATAAAATAAAATAAATATACAATAAGATAAAAATAGAATACAAATACAAATATACTATATACAACTGAGTAAAAATACAACGATGACAGAAAGGATTATTGCACTTAGTATTATTGCATATGTATGGATGTGTGTGCTTGATCAGTTAAAGTCTTTATTATGGAGTCTGACAGCAGTGGGGAGGAAAGACCTGCGAAATCTCTCCGTCCCACACCGTGGGTGCCGCAGTCTCCCACTGAAGGAGCTGCTCAGTGCTGTCACAGTCTGCTGCATGGGGTGGGAGATGTTGTCCATCAGGGATGACAGCTTAGCCGCCGTTCTCCTGTCACTCACCACCTCCACTGGGTCCAGAGGGCATCCTAGAACAGAGCTGGCCCTTCGGATCACCCTGTTCAGTCTCTTCCTGTCCCCAGCAGAGATGCTGCCGCCCCAGCAGACCACGCCATAAAAGATAGCAGAAGCCACAACAGAGTCATAGAATTTCTTCAGGAGTGGGCCCTCCACTCCAAACGACCTGAGTCTCCGCAGCAGGTACAGCCTGCTCTGCCCTTTCCTGTAGAGGGCGTCTGAGTTATGAGTCCAGTCCAGTCTGTTGTTCAGATGAACACCAAGGTACCTGTAGCTGTCCACAGCCTCAATGTCCATACCCTGGATGTTCAGTGGTTGCAGTGGAGAATGCTTGTGCCTGCGGAAGTCTACCACCAGCTCCTTGGTTTTACTGGCGTTGATCTGGAGGTAGTTCAGCTGGCACCAGTCCACAAAGTCTTGGGTCAGACCTCTGTACTCCTTGTCGTCCCCATCAGTGATGAGGCCGACTATTGCAGAGTCATCAGAGAACTTCTGCAGGAAGCACTGGGTGGAATTGTGGGAGAAGTCTGCAGTGTAGATGGTGAAGAGGAACGGAGCCAGAACCGTTCCCTGTGGGGCCCCCGTACTGCAGACGACCCTGTCCGACACACAGCCCTGAGTCCTCACATACTGTGGTCGGTCGGTGAGGTAGTCCAGGATCCAGGTAGTGAGGTGATGGTCCACTCCAGAGTTCACCAGCTTGTCCTTTAGAACCGAGGGAAGAATGGTGTTGAAGGCACTGGAGAAATCAAAGAACATGATTCTCACAGTGCTTCCAGCGGTGTCTCCAGGTGAGCGAGGGAACGATGTAGGAGGTGAATGACGGCATCATCCGCTCCAATGCCAGGCTGGTAGGCAAACTGAAGTGGGTCCAGTGATGAGCTTGTTAGGCGCCGAAGCTGAGCATTTAGTGGGCATCCAATCACTGACACTTGAGCTGATGCATAAACTATAAAACAAACACGGCAGCGCCCTCCTGCGGCCAACTAGTTGCATTTTCTGACAGTAATTAAGTGGCATCTGAGACATTGGGAAGATGCATTCACAGTCGAAGGAAAACAAAACCATCTATTCTCTCTTTGAAAATAAACAGTAATGTGCTACATATCCATATATTACTGGGGCATTTTATTGTTGGGATTGAAATAAACCTTCCAAATGTGACTTTATGAACTTTATTCGTATTGTTTTTATTATTTTATGAAAACACAAGTGTAGATTTGTGATTATCGTGTTTTACTGTGCTGCGGGTGATAACAGCGAGCAGCCCTGTCAGATACTGCGAGCTGTCATTCAGTCTGTGTGGTAGTTTGTGAAGGAGCGGGCCTGATGCTCCGGTGCTCTCCGCCACACTGCGGCTGGCTGGCGCTCTGACAATGACTTGCATGCTGATTATTGTGGAGATCGACAAAGGAGACAAGGAAACGAGGAGATGAACCGTTTCCTGAGAGCTGGGGAGAATGGAGGGCTGCTGACAGACTGCAAGGAGCTGTCACCCAACCACACCGCCGCCTTCTCCTCCTCTTCCTCCTCCTCTGTCTCCATCGCCTCCTCCTCCTCCTCTTCCTTCAGTGCCGCTGGCTCAGCCGACAGACACGCGGCCCTGCCCTCGCTCCAGACCCGGACACCTGGCGGCGGCGGGTCGGAGCCGAGGAGATCCGCGCTTAAGCGTAAAGGAGTCGGCCGGGAGGGACGGGAGGAACCGGAGGCGGCTTCGGCGGATCACTCATCAGCGGCTGCTGTCGTGGTGCGAGGCGGCGGAGAAGCGTGCTTCGGGATCGGCAAGCAGCAACAGCAGCAACAGCGTCGGGAGGCTCAAGGACGCAGCGTCGCTGGAGAAGGTCTGGAGATGATTTCAGCGGTCAGCAGAGAGGCGGACGGTGGCGGCGGGAACGGAGTCTCCGAAGTGACCGCTCCTTCTGCGTCATGCGCCAAAGGCAAGGAGGAGAGGAAGGGGAAGAACATGATCCGGGGCTGGAAGAGGGAGCGAGACAGGGAAAGGGACGCCGCTGCTCCTCCTGCCCGAACGAGGAAGGAGAAGCCCGGTGGTGATGGCTCGTCTCCTCCTCCTCCTCCTCCCTCCGTCTTCCTCCCGTCGTCCGCCCTGCCCGCTCCCGAGCATCATCTGTGCCGCGACGGCTCCGGACAGTGCCTGTGCGCCGCTCCGGACTCCAGGCTCCCGGGAGATATCAGCAACGTAAACAATAACAACAATAGTAACGGTGCCGCCGCCGTCAGCACCGGGAAAACCGCGCTGGAGTGTGGAGTTAAAACCGGCGCTATTGTTGTGAGACGGCAGCAGGACGACACGCCGGCCGCCAAGAAGCACAGAGGAGCCGAGAAGGTGAGCCTGCTTTTATTGTCTGGGGGGGAAACAACAATGCAACACGGCAACAAAAGAAGCACACCTGCAGGAAGCTGCCTTTAATTTAGCCTAACGCGGAAATAAAAGGAGGGAGGCGGTCAGTCAGATGCAGGTGTAGAGGCCACAAAGGAGCAGCAGACACTCAGAATGGTTAAATGCTGCCACATGATATTTATTTGCCATTGTTGTTGCCCAGCTGGTGTCATTGTTCCCGCTCTCTGTGTCTGTGTTGATGTTTACCAGGCTGAGATTTCCTTTTTCTTTTTGGAGGGAAGATGAAGAAAAAAGGAGGAGGAGGAGGGAGGAAGCAGCAGCAGCAGCAGCAGCAGCAGTGTGTCCTCCATCTCCATCCTCCTCCTCCTCCTCCTCTTTCTAGAGCCATTTAATCCAGTGCTCCTTGTTTTTCCTGGAGATTAGAGGAGAAGGCATGTGCATCAAGAACTCAGCAGTAAAGGGAATTAAAATGTGATGCTGTAATATAACAAAATGGCAAATGTCATTGTCCATCATGGTGAGAGCAACAACAAAGTCACATTATTTTATTCAAGCAGACTTATTATGCTTTTCATTATATTTGTCAGGTGTTGACTGCTTATATGCAAAAGTTTCAGATAATGACATCAGTGTGTTTACAAGTAGCTCCTGTGAGCCAAGAGCTATAAATGCTGCATTTAAGATACTTTGTTTTACTGTTTCTGCATGATGTCATAAAGAAGGGTCATTATTCCTACTGATTTAGGCACACAAGCACAACTCACCTTCTGTTTCTGAAATGCAGCCAATCAGTTGAAAGTTGGCTTAAAGGGGGAGGGGCTAAAACAACTGGTTAAAGAAAAGGCATAGTATAAGATAAAGAAGGCTTAATTTAACCTTCCAGAAGCATGTCTTTAAGTCTGGCAGCTTCTAGGCAGTTATTGTAAAGCTTTATCTAAATCAACTTGAATTTCAGTGGTCACCTCAAGATAAAGCCTGCATGTCGCACCAGCTGTCAAATGTGATGGATAGAGCTTGAAGAAGTTCATTCATTTTACCTGAAAGTACTGGTTTTAAATAATCCTTCCCAGGTGCACCACCAACTTAGGAAAACAGAGAATAAAAATTAGCCTTGCCTTGACATCCTCCTTTTTGTTTGCTTAATTCATTCAGGAAGACACTCAGGATATCAAATATAATCAGGCTTTAGAGCGAGGGTCACATCCTTTTAAAATAAGACGTAAATACTGCGGGTTGACAGGTCGGATGGCTGAGGTTTAATGAGCCACTCCTGAGCCGGTACAGCGGCCTAGCAGGAATGGTTGGGAAATCATTTTTTGGAGGGTTTTGAATAAGTCATCCAGCAGAGAGGAGATGGAGGGATGGGTGGAAAGGTAAGATGGGGACAGAGATGTCTGATAGAGAGGGAGGAATGGGATGTAACAGCAGAGGACATGCACTTAAAGACAAAGACACAAAAAAGAAGCAGATGGAGTATGTCCAGAAGGTGTTTTTTTTTGTTAGTTTTTTAGAAACACACATGCATGATTAGCTTTATGAGGCAGGAAAAACTGAAGCTTCCTCCTGCTGCTGGTAGATGCTGTTGACAGGAGGAACGCTGGTCTGCACTGGCTGCTTTGTTTATTTGTTGATCTGAAGGATTCCCATTCAGCAGTGAAACACACACACACACACACACACACACACACACACACACACACACACACACACACACACACACACACACACACACACACACACACAGTCACCCTGAGCTCAGTCTGTGGAGGCTGTAAGTCATTTCCTGTCAACAAGAATCTGGGCTCCACTCAGCAACTGTTGGGTGTCCTTTGATTATAGAGAGGCTAAAACCCCGAAAATTGGGCTAATTTGATATTATAATGGAAATAAATCAAGTTTATTTCCATGAATGGATCTCTGTGGGTCATCCTGAGTTTGCACTCTCCACATCTGCTTTAGAGAATCAGGGAAATGAGAAAGTCACACTATGCACAAATTAGTCATATCATTAAGCACGTCTGACCTGTCGGGGCAGGGCCATTGGACCTCTGCTGGCAGCGGATCCTTTGGGTCCTGCAGGTTGTAAGGTGGGGCCACTGCAGATCATGCTCACTGGGAATGGGATGTGAAGAGTGTGCAGCCAAACTGTATGTAAAGATGGACATAGCCACTGTGACGTCACACATAAGTTTGCAAAGTCCTATTACTGAAGCATTGAGCAGAGCAGTTTCACTGTTCCGCGTCTGCTTCGGCTGGAGGTTTCATCCTATTAAAAGGGAGTTTTTCCTTCCCACTGTTGCTAAGTGTTTATTGGAGTTTTCCCTGTGTTATTTTCTCTGTCTTTGCCTTATAATATAAAGCACCTTGAGTTAAACTGAATTGGACCAAAGTAAATTTAATTATGATTGTGCATTTTTGATGGTGTGACTTGTCAATCATAAGATAAGAACATAGCTTCTGGTCCTACTAGACGCTAATGGTAGCAATAACATATAGAATAACATGACTGTAGTGATCTCACCCAGGAGTTCCTCATTTGAGCTGATGTAATTTTTCTATGACAAAAATGTCAACACAAGTGCTAAAAACCGCAGTTCCATTAATGGCCACTTGAGGCTTGCTCCAAAACAATCCATGCCCTCATTGACTTTCATTTGAAAATGAACCCAAAAAACACACATTCACAGCCTGATACAAAAACCGGTGTCAGCTTCTATGGATAACTTCCCCCTTCAGAAAACAGCCTATGAGTCATACATTTGGATTTTGTTGAGGTTAAAAGTTAGGGACATGGATTATATGACTGGCAGGTGTGCTGACACAGGTGGCTGTGTGTACTAGCTGTCTGTCACTGAACTGGACTTCTTGACTGCATTTGTGTGGTTGGTGCCTTTTGAATCATTTCTGAAGCCTGCTGTGAGGTTTCCAATAAGTCTTTGCTTTATGTTTTGTTTTGGGAATGCAATTTTGTTAGTCTGATACTTCCAGCAGTACTTCTCAGCAGATATTTGTGTCTTTGCTTTGCATCCATACAGTTTGTGGATGCAGTTTGCTGCCCTTAGCTATAAAGTCCCACCCTCTTATCCGACACCAACACAGCAGTGGGCCATACGTACAGCCTATAGATACTGAACTAAGCTTCAAGTCTGACATGATGGATTCCTTTGTGAATCTTGTGTAAATTCAGCGGCCTTCTAATGATATGAACAAGCTGTCATTTATGTCCTATTTTACAGTTTTGATTAAGAAGAAGTAAAAATAAATAAAAAATGTTTTGCTAATGCTTTTTTTCGCCCAAGTGAAAATTTCACAAATTAACGTAAAGGTGCTTAAGGGATTACAGACTGATTGCACAAGAGTTTCAAGGGCATCTGCAAAGCTCAAATGCAATTATTCATTAAAATATAAATAACATGTGTTCTCACAGCTGTATGAGAGATGACTGACGGTTTTCCCCTTAATGTCGTCTACATGAACCCTTCCTACACCTCAGTGGATGAATGCACCACTAGCTTCGGTGTCATCATGGTCTTTGCATATGAATTTAAAGCCGAACAAAAAAACACCACAGCCACTGCAGAAATATCCAGTTTCATGCACTGCAGTCCTCCTGCTCTGACATGTTTCCTTCACTTGAGCCCCACAAACTGAGCATTTGTCATCTGTGGCTTTTAAGTTTAGCCTTCAAATCAAATGTCTCCAGTATCTCGAGACTTGGTGTTTAATTATTACTCTGGAACCAAACACAGATTTTTGGGCTGCTGCACCTTTTGGAAGTTAATCTGGTTAAAATTAATGGAGGCACAATGAGAATGAATGATGTATGATGCATCTAATTTAAATGGAATCAAAATTGGATTAAATAGTTACGCCCTGCTGATGAGAACAACTGTGGAAACAGTGAGTACATGGAAGAGCTTGTACTTGTGCATAGAGCTAATGAACTACAGTCAAATGGAAGAAGATTATACAGAACCATACATTAAAACTGGTGACAGTACTGAAGAGCCTTCTTTTAAACTTGTTTTTGAAATATGAGTATTGCTGAAGATTTAATCAATTTTGTATTTTATTTTCTCTTCTCCAATTTAGAGCTGGCTGAATATCCTGGAGGTTTTTTCGGAGAATTTTTCAAAGTTCGATATTCTAACATATCAACTGATATTTTCGTTTTTCTTTCAGACACACGAAAAATGAGCGGATTTCCTAAACCTTTGTCATGTGTAGTTATGCAGTAATTTATTAGATACAAACCTGACACTGTTCATAACAACTACACTGGAGAAAAGTTATTTATAAGGCTTTAAGGTAGGGATGATTAATATGTGGCTGCAGACACAGGGAGCTGTAGCTAATAGCTATCTGGTAGATCCATCCACCAGTGACTCTCCTGGACCTCCTGCTCATGTTTATGCTTCTTTATGCAACTGTCTGATCAATAATAGAGCTTGTTGTCTGGTTAATTGTACAAACATATTGTACATGATGTTTTTAATTCAGTTTTAGGGTGTAGGATTTTCTTAGCTTACTAATTAGCAGGTATATAAGAATGCACATTGCTAGTCAGCTTAACACTTCACTCTCTGTCCAGTAGTCACTTTTGTCTCCAAAAATCCTAACATGGCTGTGGTCTACACGACAATGTTGAGGTTCCAAAGTACAGAGTCCAGAAAATGATTGGTCTATAATGTCTATAATGCTTATTAGCATCCACCACTTAAAAACTGCAATAGCTGGTAGAAACAAGATTCCATTCAGAGCTAAGTGATCATAAACTAAATGATGTGATGTTAGAGAAAGATTAACCATCAAATGATCACTTTTACACATCATCCTGAAGGGAACATGAATGCTAAAATTTATGGCTATTCTTCCTGTCATTTAAAAAAAAAAATCAGCACAAAGCCTCCAGAAACTACTAAGCTGAGAGTCCAAACCTCTCCAGCTTTTTATTAGCACTCATTTTATATAACATATTGTTAAACGAAGGTTTTAAAACCATGACAGCCCAAATATTTGAATACTTTAGAAAAGAATCCCTCTCAGGTTGTCTGAGACTTAGGAAGAAATCTAAACCATACAGCATCATATTGATGACTAATCCTGTTTTGTGGATGGTCTCATCGCAGATATTCTCCAGGCAGAAATTTGGTCTGCTTTTTTTGTCTATTTGCTGCCATACTATAGCATTTGTCTCTGCCCAATTGAGACGCTCAGCATGAAGTTTGATCACAAACAATTTAACACTTCACCAACCCTTTTGAGAGCGGCTTCTTTACTCTCACAGTTATAGCTGAGCTGCTTTGCTTTTTGTTTTTTCTGAAACTATTGGCATGCTACAACCTCACATCTTTAGATGTCATCCAGCTAGCTTACTTACTACTTATTCCAGCTCTGCTAAACCTCATAATGCATTAATGTTTTGGAGTTAAACTGTTTCACAATTGTTTGCTTTCGGGAACTGAAAGAGCATTTGGACCCAGAAATGGCTAATGATAGACTTAACACCACGATGAGAGCACAAGGAAACTGCAGAAACGTGAACCAACTCAAGGGATCATCACAACTGGTGTGATTCTTCCTTGGTGGAGCAGATATGTTGTAATGAATTTTGTGAGCAACGCACTGACTAACCGAGACCGTATCATAGCAAAAATTCTTGCAGAAAAATGCTCCAATTTACCTTCAAAAAGCTACCCTCTCGCTAAAATATAAATCTGATCTAGCCACACTGGCAGAAATAAAAGCAGTTCTGCTGCTGCTGCTGAGGCTCAGGCTGTCATCTGCATGACAATAAGATGCACTTGAGTTTCTCTGTGAATGACAGCGGCTGCTCTGCTATCACTTTCTGTCTGTCAGTCTGGATCCCTGCAGGCTGAATGAGGATGAAACAAAAACACTCGGCTCCTGACGGATCCTATCGCCTAATATTGAATTCTGATCACCTTGCAGCAGCAGCATCAACGCACCCGCCAATATCCGGTTATTCCATTTTCTTTTTTCAGAAGCATCATTTCCCGTTGTGCTGTAGTCGCAGCTTTTGAGTCGTCACGTTTACCTGGTGGGTTTTAACAGGTTTGTGCAGGCTTGGTCTCCATGGTGACGTTGACAGTGTTTAGTTTATTCAGGAGGAGTTGTAGTGTCGCATGTAAACAGCTGATCCAAAGCAAGCGAAGCAAGCATCGGGATGGAGAGTGATGAGGAGAGGCCAATGTAAGGCAATGTTCCTCTTTAATGCACCATTTCATCTTTCTCATCCATGTATAAATAACCAGATCACTTTGCCCAGCCAGCTTTTTACGGGTCCATTACGCACTTACTTGGCTTTTTAAGTTTTCAGCGTTTTAAGCTGAAATCCTCCAAAACTGCACCTTTAAGAGTGAGTGATTATGAAGGATAATAGGCTGAGACTTTCGAAATGTGTTTTTCTGACAAATAAAACTATTGTGCCGTGTTTCACTGGCTGAAAGCTTTCATGATGACAATGAATGTATTACATTTTCAGCTATGGCATACATTTTATTAAATAGGTTGCATTAAGGCTGTAAAATCATAACCATGATTATTCTGGTCAGTAATCGTAATCTTGATTTTTCTCACTAAACATCATGCATTTATTAAATATGAAACCTTTTTCTATAATTTCAGCTTAAACTGTATTATACTGTAAGGATTCCTGAGCTTTTTGGGAGAGGTGAAAGCAAACGACTCTAAAGGAAAAGGTCTTGTTAGTAGGGCTGGGCAGTCTGCCCGTAGGCCAATCATTCTTTTGTTGGCGGGGAGGACGTTAAGTTCTACTATCCACCTTGTAAAACACACAGTGTGCTCAGTAACACATAGTTTAGTTTTTATTCTCACTTCTAGCATGAAGAGATGTTGATGCAGTGACGTACAACGATGAATGATTCAACCGACCTTAACTGGTAAACCGTACCACGTCATAATATTTGCTGGCTCTAAACTTCTACTAACACATTCATCACGTCCACATACAGCAAGTTTGACCATCATCGATCATCATCCACAACCCTTTCTTTCTTTTTTATTTATTTATATTTATACATATATCAAACACAGGAAATGGAAAATAAACATAAAAGAATTCCAGCAAAATTATCTGTAAAACAAAAACAAAAGGTGTTTGAAAAGGAGCAGGAAGAAGCAGCGGCTTATCCAGACCTGCCCCAAAGTTTGCCAACAATTTCTTAATCCAATTGGTAACTATATATGTGTACATATATACACACACACACACATCTGTGTACCTGTGTAGACAAATGCTCTCTCATATCAACAACATAACAATATTCTCATTCTGTACAATAGAACAGCTGTATAGCTATATGCCCATCAAATATGTATTGCTTATATTTATTCTTATATTGTGCAATATTTTTACCTTTTTTAAAATTTCTTTGTTTAGCCACATTCCACAAACTGATATGTATGTGCTGTGAACACATGACTGCTTTATATTGCATTTTCCTCTCAGGTCATATGTGAGAGGAAAATGGTTTATTCTTAAATAAATGAAGCATATTATTTCTTGCTTTTCCTGATACCAAACATTATGCATTATCCTTCTTGCTCTTTTTTTGCATTGTGCATAGAGAGAACTCTTGTGTTACCCCAGACCACTGTTATTCTTATTATCCTTATTATTATCCTCCTTATTAGCTTTTTAAAAAAAACAATACTAGTTAATTAAAAAAATGATTTGTTTGATTTGTTGTTGTCTCTTCCACAATCCTTTGTGAATTAGCTTGACAGGAGGTTAATGGTTTGTTTTTTCATTTAATGCAAAACACTGAAGTTGTGCCAGGTTGTGTCACACAGATACTCAAAAACACTGAAATACTGGACGCTGAGATTTAATGATTTAGTTTTGAGACTAACAGAGTTGTCATTTGGAGGGCTGGTGATGGAATAAGTTACAAGGTGGCCAGACAGCTGAATGCAGTGTCTGTTAGGTGGGACTGAGGTTTTCTATATATTTTAATTTATCATTTGTATGTGCTTTTCCTTTAGTGGTATTTTTCTTCTAATCGAGTTAGAGTAAGTTGCTAAAAACTACTTGGTTAAGTTTAGGAAAATTGCCTACATGTTAAAAAAGTGTCAAGGGAGGAGTGAGGACCCAAAGACTGGATGAGCAAATAATTGTGAGCGATGAAATATCAAACTCAAAACGAAAAAATTAAATACAAAAATTCATAAGAAGAAAACAAAGAACACAAAACACAAACTGGCAACCAACACAATGAAATGCAGCATTATAGAGCATGAATTATGGGAAGACAAAGACACAACATCATAGATGAGACAGAAGGCACACAGAGTGAATCACAACAGTAGTTGCCTCAATGCACTTTATATTGTAAGGTACAGACCTACAATAATAGAACCAGAATGACAGTGAAACTCTAAAACACAACAAAACCTTGAGACTATGATAATATCACACTCACTTGGCACTTACAGTGTCTTGCAAAAGTATTCGGCCCCCTTGAACTTTCCCACATGTTGTCACATTACAGCCACAAACATGAATCAATTTTATTGGAATTCCACGTGAAAAACCAATACAAAGTGGTGCACACGTGAGAAGTGGAACGAAAATCATACATGATTCCAAACATTTTTTACAAATAAATAACTGCAAAGTGGGGTGTGCGTAATTATTCAGCCCCTTTGGTCTGAGTGCAGTCAGTTGCCCATAGACATTGCCTGATGAGTGCTAATGACTAGATAGAGTGCACCTGTGTGTAATCTAATGTCAGTACAAATACAGCTGCTCTGTGACGGCCTCAGAGGTTGTCTAAGAGAGTATTGGGAGCAACAACACCATGAAGTCCAAAGAACACACCAGACAGGTCAGGGATAAAGTTATTGAAAAATTTAAAGCAGGCTTAGGCTACAAAAACATTTCCCAAGCCTTGAACATCCCACGGAGTCAAGCGATCATTCAGAAATGGAAGGAGTATGGCACAACTGTAAACCTACCAAGACAAGGTCGTCCACCTAAACTCACAGGCCGAACAAGGAGAGCGCTGATCAGAAATGCAGCCAAGAGGCCCATGGTGACTCTGGACGAGCTGCAGAGATCTACAGCTCAGGTGGGGGAATCTGTCCATAGGACAACTATTAGTCGTGCACTGCACAAAGTTGGCCTTTATGGAAGAGTGGCAAGAAGAAAGCCATTGTTAACAGAACACCATAAGAAGTCCCGTTTGCAGTTTGCCACAAGCCATGTGGGGACACAGCAAACATGTGGAAGAAGGTGCTCTGGTCAGATGAGACCAAAATGGAACTTTTTGGCCAAAATGCAAAACGCTATGTGTGGTGGAAAACTAACACTGCACATCACTCTGAACACACCATCCCCACTGTCAAATATGGTGGTGGCAGCATCATGCTCCGGGGGTGCTTCTCTTCAGCAGGGACAGGGAAGCTGGTCAGAGTTGATGGGAAGATGGATGGAGCCAAATACAGGGCAATCTTGGAAGAAAACCTCTTGGAGTCTGCAAAAGACTTGAGACTGGGGCGGAGGTTCACCTTCCAGCAGGACAACGACCCTAAACATAAAGCCAGGGCAACAATGGAATGGTTTAAAACAAAACATATCCATGTGTTAGAATGGCCCAGTCAAAGTCCAGATCTAAGTCCAATCGAGAATCTGTGGCAAGATCACACTTTGTATTGGTCTTTCACGTGGAATTCCAATAAAATTGATTCATGTTTATGGCTGTAATGCTAGTGTTTTATTAGCCCTTTGTCTACCCCGAACTCCTCCCTATGCTGTCTTAGTGACTTTCACTTTAATGTAACATTGTTTCAACATTTTCTCTTCTGAGGATTCCGTTTGAGTGGTTAAACCAAGAGAATAGCCAAAGTAGATTTTAAATCAAATAGATCGCTTACAGAGCTTGGAACATCTTTAACTATCAGCATGGAAAAGATAAAACTGAGCAGCAGCTGTGCAGGTTCACCACCTTACACCCGTAAGGCGCTAATAATGCTAAAAAGGGGGAAAAAAGGTGTTAATGAGGACTGGAAGTGTTACAGTGTGATACAAAGAGAGAATCTGTCGTTTTTCCACTATTGACAGTTATAGAGCACTAAATAAAAATATTCACTTTTATTGGATAATTAAATTAATTGTCTCAAATATTTATTAGCATTTCTTTACCCTCTGCTGATCACTGACTGGACTTTATGATGGGCCCTGCTTTTTTATTTATCATCACATAAAGGTCACCAGCTCTCAGCAGGATTCAAACTTGCGTCATACAGTATGTGTCCAGTTTTCACCCAAGGTTGATAATCAGCAGAGCTTTGATGTTGTTTATCCTTCCTTTTTCAAAGAATATTGGCTGGAGCCAGCATGGACACATAGTTATCTAACAGCCAGCCAGATGTTTTTCCAAAAGACTGAACATGTTTTCTAAAGGCACGAAATGTCTGATTGTGAAGTCTTGATGTGGATTTCTAAAGGGTGGGAGGACAAACCACCAGGGATCTGACACGTGTTTGCTAAAATGTGCAAAGACTAAAATTTACAGCTGTTAAACTCTGAGTTTTATTCTGGGAATGTTACAAGGAGGAAACATTGATATAAAAAGATCTCTGTGTAAAACAATGTCATTGTTTAGAGCATTACAAACAGAAATCCATCATTTCCCACAGGGTTGGGGTACACATGTAGGTGGGCATTAAAAGACGTGAAACCACACCTTTTCCAATGACTTATTAAGTAACACTTGACAATAAATAGAAAAATTATCAGCTGCCGCAGTGAGCTGATGGACTACAGTGATACCATCTTGGACTACAGACTCACAAGAAATAAATGGGCGACCCAGTAAAGTCTTTGTGTGGAAAGGATGGCATTAACGCTGAATTCTGGGTGGGAAAACGCAAAAGACAACATTTTAATTCTTTTAAATATTTGTTGATATTGCCCTGGCTGTGAAAATTAGCTTTGGTTAATTTGTTTAATATGGGCAGTGGTCAGAGTGATCAGGATCAGTCAAGGCAATTTTTGACTCGCAGGATGGGATTTGTATTTCATTTAATCTACCTGACTCTAGTTTTATGTAGGCATCCCTGCATATAACCAAGAATGTGTGCAGGTACATGCAGCACATACAGAATTTCATGAATGTGTGCAGAACAGCTACACCATCATCATCAGAAAAGAGAGAAAGAGAGAATGGGGGTGTTTGTGTGTGTTGGGTTAATTTTGAATTCGAGCTTAATGCAAATGTGCATTTGCAGAGACAGGGTACTAATTTTTCGCCTCATCTTTTTGTTTAACTGGGTGTGTGTGTTTGGTGGTGAATGACTGCTGTATGTGAGAAGAGGCATAACAAAGAGCAGAGACGAAGCAGACTGACAATAAGTAGAACTACATGCCTAAAGGGAAAAAAAAAGGCATGATAGCGGCTTCTGCACAAAAGTAATGAACAAGAATTAAATTTACTGCATTAGTACACATCAAATGGTCTGATTGATAGCGCACCGCTTCAGGGAAACTGTAGAACAACCAAAATTATTGGGGTCAGTTTGGTAATTGCATGCAATCTATTTGTGATAATGCTGCAATTAACTGTGATAAACTGGTGAAAATCCCAAATCAGATGCCATCTGTTGCAAATCTGTAAAACTGTTGTCTTCTACATATAAAAAAGAAATCACATTAAACAGAAATTCACATTAATTTAGATTCAGAGTTCAGCCAGGACGCCACAGATTTAAAACAGAAATTCAGAAATCTCTTTACAAATAATGATGTTGTTGCTGTTGGATGGCAATTTAACCACAAAGTGACACAAATGCTCAGTAATGTTGCTTTTATATAAGAGTATAACCAGAATACATCCATTTGACAACCTGCTGAGTTGAGTCCCCTGCTGCAAAGAGACGTGTTGTGTTGCAGATGAGTTGCGCTTACTGCTGCAGACTGAGACTGTGCAAAATTTCATCATCGCCCATTTGTAGAAAAGACTTTGATATGTTCACCCTGTTGAGAAATATTTATTTTTTCCTTCTTTTGTTGCGTAAAATCCACCTTTAATTTCAGTGCTTCAGCAGAGAGCAGTACTGGCAGGAGAGTTTTACTTTGGCTTTGTGTGTTGGCTTCACGGGGCTGTGATTGACAGGAGACTATTGACTGAAAACATGGAAATCAGACAGGCAGACGGCAGAAGTTGACCCCTTGTGAATATGAAGAAAATCTGAAGCTTTAGAAGCTTTTGAAAATAAGCGAGTGACCTTGGAATGCCTTTTTTTTTAAATTTTGCTTTCTTTATTTAAACACATAGCTACATTAGTATGCTTCAGTTCCACTCGCCAGCCTTAAGTTAGGTATATAATACAAAGGAGTTTAGCTGTCTAGTCCTTAAAAATATCAGCTTTTACCCCTAAAACATGGTGACTGTAAAACCCCAAGAAACAAAACCCTCAGAGTCTAAATGAAAATGTTTTGTGTCAAATATTAAAAGCTATTTGAAATTAAAGGTTTGAGGTTTGAATCTGTTAGGCTGGAATAAATCAGTGAGAATAAGAGTGGCAAAACCTGGAAGCATGTTTGAAATGTAACAAACATATAGGCAGAGTCATCAGTGTCTTCAATAACGATAAATTAGCAACAGCAAAGCTGCACTTTCATTAGATGTCATTATTATTATTCAACACCAGGCAAATGAGCATCCAAAAGAATGGGTTCCTGGGATTGATTTACCCTTTAAATGTACATTTTATCCTCTAGATTTATTTATTTATTACACATTTATTAGGCATTTAAAATATGATATTGTGGTCATATATCTGTTATGACTTTACATCCCCCATGACCGGCCAGAAACTGAGCTTTGGACAATGTGATATCATTGTGGTTACAATATGATGACAGAGGCGTCCATAGATCCACAAAGCCAGCACGCTGTTCCCTCATTGTTCACTTGTTCAAGGCAGAGCCAGAGTGGAGAAGCTCCAGCAGTTTGTATTTTGTCTTGTTTATCACAGGCCATGACTTGTACTGCTGCATCTTATGTTCTTGCCTCTAGCAAAAGGTAGTACATCGGTCTGTTAAACAAAGATCAACCCACAAGACTTGAATGCATGACTGCAAATAGAAAAACTGCATGATTTATGAGATTTAGGTGCCTTCGGTTCTTCTTTCATACAATTCTGACTTTTTACACAAGGTCTACGAAAAAACGCAATTCCAGGAGTGTAACTTAAAAAAACAAACCAAAGCAAAGAATCACGATTTCACATGATTTTGTTTGCTGTATTGTTTTTATTGAAGCCTTACCTTTGCTTTAAGAACAACAAAACTGTTACTACTGTGCAATCTGTGAGCTCAAACTGTCAATCATTTTGCACAGCCGGGGTGCAGCTCCATTGCTGTCGTTACTGTGGGCATTACTGCAGACAGAAATTTGTGGAGTGATACCACAGCACATGTTTATTTGCTCTCCTTTCCCAACGAGAGAGGGTTGACAAAGATCATTGATCAGCTTGAATAAATATGTAATCAATCAAAGCTAGGTAAGTCTGACTACATGCCAATATTGGCTCAGTTTATTGGCATTTTGATTAATCAGCCTGATGCAGACCGAAGGAAAATGATTTTCTGTTTTAC
This sequence comes from Rhamphochromis longiceps, assembly GCF_057381845.1. NCBI lineage: Eukaryota > Metazoa > Chordata > Actinopteri > Cichliformes > Cichlidae > Rhamphochromis > Rhamphochromis longiceps. The sequence goes on along the minus strand of NC_140568.1, from coordinate 40,803,910 downwards.
TTGATTGGACAGAAGCTTGAATAGAAGAAAAGGAGAACAAGTGGACGAGCAAACGGCAGTGTGAAGGGTGTTTTTAGAACAGCTCATGTGGAGGCTGGACTGAGAGTCCATTAGCTATCAAAGTATCAGTGCCAACAGAGTGAAAAAGGCTTCATGGTATGACAGTACGCCCACGTGCCCTGCTCTGCAGGCTGGCAGGTTTTCCTTTGCATCCATTCATCAAAGCCTCCAAAGCCACAGGAAACACAGAAATAAAACGGCATCATAATCTCACCTCCCACCGTCTGTCATTACCTGAAAACTCGTCGAAGAATCACCTCACATCCTCTTCTTCTTCGCTTCCTTTCATATTTTATTTAACTGCAGCTTTCCTGAAACATCTTGTAGCGGCTGCACTCAGAGGGATGCTTCAGTCGCTCTTTGACTCAGGCAATGAGTGTCTCATATGTGCTCAAATCCAAATCAGATTAAAGCTGCTTTCATCTGACTCAGACAATATGATGGCAAATCAGGGGATGTGGTTTTTGGAGATGTGGTTTGTGTGCTCTTCCCTTTTTCTAGTCGTACATACTATATGAAGAAAAAGTCTTAAATGAGGCCAGCATATATACTAGGAATTTCCATCAAGAGGTCAGGCTTCAGACTGTTTCAGGCACTTTTTTTCTACTCTTGGCTCTCTATAAAGAGTGAATATCTCAGGCAAACAGCTGCGGCTGTGAGCACAGAAGCCCCACCCATCTGCTGTTCAAATCGTATGTTTACGAGGGGCAGCGAATCACAGCTCTGTGCTATGAAGCAGGATTTAAGGTTAAGCAAGGTAATGTCAACGTTATTGGTGTACATCACCACCAAAACAGGGCAGCTAGAATAGGCAAGTAGACTAACTACACTTACTGTCCCATTGGCTGCAGCTAATTTGCTTTTCATCTCTATTATGTGTTTATCTCACATAATATGCACAGCTGAACTTTTCTTTTAGTCAAACAACATCAGTGAATACTTCAACTGGACGTCTTTAAATTTCCTCCATCGCAATGATGGCAAAAACTGGGGTGCTCGTTTTCGGCTCAAACAGCTTCTCAAAGGATGGCAATTATTACATCGGCTCCATCAAACCCTTTTGCTAAGAACCTTGACATTATTTGTGACCAACATTTGAATTTTGAATCTCACATCTCAAAGCTCATCCAGTCTTGCTTTTTTCATTTAAGAAACTCTGCAAGAATCAAACCTTTGACACTCAGTAATGTGGAATTTGATAACTTTAAGTAACTTTTTAAGTGCCTGTTTTAACTGGTCCAGAATGCAGCAGCTCGGCTGCATAAACAACAAGCCAACACACAACACATCACCCCAATTATCATTTCCCTTCATTTCTTTTTTCTAATTCATTTAAAAATGTTATTAATAACATGGCTCCAGTCTACACAGCAGACCTGCTCAGACTATTTTCCATCAGTTAGCCTTTCTGGTCTGGTCTGATCAGGGTTTTTAACTATTCCTTGCTCTAATTTTTTAAACCAGAGGCAATCACGCTTTTGAGGCTCCTGAACTTCTGAACAGCCTGTCAGGTCAGCTCAATCAGTGGTCTGTATTAAATGACCACTGATTCAGCCAACCAGCCCATTATTTTTGGCTCTTGTTCTCCTAATGTGTGTTTGTATGTTTAGACACATGCACGTTTCTTTAATCTGTGCTTTTATTGAAACTGCGAAGCACTTGCAAAAAATGTTATACAAATAATTTTAGTTAAACAAAACCACAATGTTCCTCTTACTGTAACTAACTCTTAAAAACACAAAATCCTGTAGATGCCAAAGGATATCATAGAAACCACGAGGATTATTCAACAGTTATATTTTTGTCGACTTGTTTATGCTCTACCATTGTGCTCTTTTTTTAATCCAGTGAACCACTATATTTATATCCTGTTACAGAGCTAACAAGATGTGTTTTATTGGTGTCTAAAGCATCTAAAGCACTAGATGTAATCCACAGAGGCCTGTTGATAGTTACATTAATGCAACAAAAGCAGTGTTAGTCTGTAAATTTCAGTCCAACAATAAAATTATAAATTGCACGCATCTGCAAATGCGGCAATTAATCTTCCTACTTGAAAACAGTGTGGTGGCCGTTGGATTTCCTTTAGTTCATATTTGCTTTTGCAATTCAAGGTTGGCAAGCCACATCTGGTTGTCACATGTGGGGTTGCCATGTTATTACAATCTCTTTTTTGAAAGGATAATAGCTCCCATGCACAGGCTGTTTACTGAGTTGGAAGTAATGGTTCACTGGCCAATCATCTTTGCCATCTTTAAGGTTTCACATTTCCCCCGATGGAGTCTCTCATCAGCCGTCACACTAAGAGCGTGTGATGTCTGCTTCACTTCAGATGCTTTATAATTACATCATTATGAAAACGCTGCTTGCAAACACTGCAACTCGGGGAGATTAATTTATGCAGAATTGTGCTAATGTAATTATTGTTAATGGTTGATTGTGCAGCAGCAGTGTTGAAGGAAAGAAAGAGGTTGAGATATTTTGGAGCAGGAGTTATTATAGCGGTGAGTAATGTCCATTGTTTTTCACTCGGTTGGTTTAAATGCCATTAGAGCTTGTCATTCAATAGGAAGGTAAGTGGTTTTTGTGTGCGTGTCTGTGTGTGTGTGTGCTGATGAGGGACTGAAAAAGGAAGAGCTGAGATGAGCAAGGCTGGAGAGAGAAAATGGGAAAAATGGCTACTATTCGTGAAAACACACACAGTCACGCGTGAAGCACAAACGCAAACACACACTCGATAAACCACAGATTGTCTACGCACACACACACGCCTCCTCTTTCAGCAGCCTGACAATAAAGACAGAGATGATTTTTGTCTGCAAGAAAAAAAAAACATCAGTGAGGCTGCTCACTGAGGGATTTAATATGAGGGGAGGAGGGAGAGGGGAGGAAGGACACAAAGAAAGCAGAGGAAAAGGAAGAAAAGAAAAAGGGAGGAGAACGAAAATGAGGTAAAGGAAAAAGGAAGATTGATGGATGGGTGGAAAAAGGAAAAGATGGAGGGATAATTGGATTGATTCAAATTCTTTTTGGCATTTTTGAAAAACCGCATTGCTCTGTGGGCGCTTAAAAATGCGATTCAAGATTTAGAGGAAAAAAGAAACATGAAAACCAAAGATGAAAAAATGTCTCTTTGTTTAATTATAGATTTTAGAGTGAGAATTAATGGAAAACTCAGTTGGCTCCCTTGACTCTCACCACCCAGCCTCCCTCTCCTGATTAATTTGGGTAAATCCAGCTCTGCATGCCAGTTAGGACAGCTATTTGTGATTCAACCTCGACACAAAGCTCCAGTGTGTCGGAGGAAACATTAAAGTTGAGTCTGCTTTATTTGAACTGCAGCAGATTTTTCTGCTTGCTTTCTCCTCTTCTCCTCCTCATCCTCTCCCTTTCACCAAAGTGGATTTAAAGGGTGAAATTGACACACGGCTTTTATTGAGATCCCTGAAGTCCCTGAAGCCTCTTTTACAAGAGGCAAGAACAATATAAATTTAGGCATAATCTCATAGAAATTTATTAAATTTGATTTGGGATTTTGATCAAATGAATCAAGTCATTTGATTTGATTCTGTGATGCTGTGATTGGCGTATTTCAAGAGGCGGCTGAGGTTGCGCCTGTCCACTAATTGGAAGGCAGGTTGTTGAATCCCCGGCTTCTTCGGCCCACATGACGTGTCCTTGGGCGAGATAGTGAACCGTGTCTGATATGTATCGAAAGTGGTGCATTTATACAATAAAATATATGTGGATTTGTGAACATGGTTTGCCGTGTTAAGCACTTTGTGTGCCTCATTTGCCTAGAAAAGCATCATTAAAATGCAATTATTTATCATTTGTTTCAAGTTTTACTTATAGATTACTGGATAATTGACTATCTTGAGTTCATCTTTCATGAGGCAAACAATACAATAAGGCTCAGGCAAGGATTATATCAAAGATACCAGAAATAGGAGAGCAGGGGAAACGGGTAGGAGGTAGGATAAGGAGAACCTTCCTACCCCACCCCACCACAACCACACAAATCCCACAGTACCCACTAATCAGATGATCCGATGTAATCCAGCACTTGGAGATGGCGGTAAGGAAGAAATTCCTTTTAAACAGGAAGAAAACTCTGGCAAAGCAAAACACAAAAATTAATTACACGCAGGAGTGGCAAATAAACATAAGGGAGTGAAAGGAGAAGAGTGAAGGGTTAGAGAAGAAGTGCTCAGTGCACCATGGGAAGTCCCCCAGCTGCCTGCATCTATAGAAGCATAACTACGGGATGGCTCAGGGTCACCTGATCCACACTAGGCTTTATCAAATAGGAGGACTTAAAAGCAGAGATTCAGTTTGTCTCTTGAGTCCAAACTGGGAGGTAGCTCTGCCTCCCATTTTACTTTTGGAAACTCAAGAAAACATGCAAGCGTGCAAGTTAGCAGTCTGAGAGAGGGGTGCAGTATTGGAATAGTCTTAAAATTAGTTTTAACATGCAATTTAAATTTATTACGTGACAGAAAGATGAGATGAGTATAAATCTGGTAAAGAGTTTTAATAACAACCCAACTGTGTCAAATGTCACAAAATTAAAGGGGAATTGCTCTTTTTCAGATTTATGCATGGCAGGTTAGCTTTTAGTGTTTGAAACATTCAGTTTAGTTTAATCTTTATTATCTTCAGTGTTAGTTTTTAGACTTTTTAAGTATTATTTTATTTATTGTATTAAAATAAGACATTTTTGAAAGCAGGTGATTTAGTTTTGTATCCAAAAGTCTCAAAAACATGCCCGTCAGATCCTTATTAGGCAAACAATATGAAGGATATTTTCTCTATATTTTAATTTTGTTCCACTTACTTAGTTTACAAAGTCATTTCATTTAGTGTTTATTTTTTTCAAAAGTTTCATTTTTACTAAGTTTACTAAAATGTTTGTGCATACCTAGTTTTAGTTTTTAGCTTAGTTTTAGTTCACTATAATAACCTTGCACATTAACTGATCATGGACATTAGCAGATATAAGTGTAATCAGTACTCTCTGAAATGTTGGCCTCTTGCTAACAGTCATCACAAAGCATTTTCTAAACCAGCTCAGGGTTTAAAGGCAACAGCATGTCACCTGAATCATTTTCTTTTTTCAACCGTCTTCTTCATGAAAGGGCAATTCCAGGCCCCGAGGGCCAGTGTCCAGCAGGTTTTAGATCTCACCTTGGGTCAACACACCTGAATCACATGATTAGTTCGTTACCAGGCCTCTGGAGAACTGCGGGAGCTAATTTAGCCATTTAAATCAGCTGTGTTGGTTCAAGGACACATCTAAAACCTGCAGGGACACCGGCCCTCGAGGCCTGGAGTTGCCCACCCCTGTCCTAAACAGCCGGGAGTTGAGGAACCAAACTACGTCTCGAAGGCTCTTGTATCTGTATTACAGTATCAGATATAGATATCAGATATTATGAAGTCACCATGTTGCCTATTATGATCAATCAGTGGTTGCAGTGGAGTTTTTAAGTGAATATTTATGTTGCTTTACTCTCAGAGTGGAAACAGTTTGTCACCTTCAAGTTAAACATTTATAGAGAAAAAAAAAGAAGTTTAGACATTTTAGGAAAATGTAAAAAAAATGTTGGACTTTAGCCTGGTTTTTGCATCCTGTGTCACATTTATTAGAATGTGACACATTAGAGTTTATTAGAATATCTTATCAAGAATAATTTCTCATTTATATGCACAAAAATTTAATTATACAAGCAGAGTGAGCAACTAACAATGCGCTAAAATGGTCACTTCTTAACATCTAAATAACATCTACCACCCACATTTTTTTTTACCAACAATGTGAACACAAAAGGAATATTATAGCATGGTCATGCTATGATATCATACAGAGTAGCTTTTAATATTTAATTTTAAAGTTTAAGGTACTCGTTGTCTCTGACTGGGTTCCTCTACGGTTTGTGGAACCAGCTAACTCAAAGCTCAACCCCAACTATGTGGAAGATGCTTCTTATTACAACCCTCTGGTAATCTCAAGATAGCAAATATTAAGAAGAAATAATAAGAAATGCTTAAACATCCCTTTTAATGGTTCGATACTGTCTGGTGATTTGAATCTGACTCTTAGAGGAAAAACGAGCATGGACATCATCTGAAGGAAAGTGAGAACTAGAGAGACTTTGTGTTGTGCACAGCTCCAGGGTCCATGCATATTTTAGTGTTATTTGGATATACTTCGTGTTCCTGTGTGGATTAGTTCAAGCAGCAACACTCGGGCTTCACTTTCTTTTTTTTTTCATATTTTATTTATTTATTTATTTTGATCTTTGTTCTCTAAAGATACAGAAGGCATCACAGAAAAAGATACTGGGTACTTACGAAAAAACACAAGCGAAATCAGCACGTGCAGGAGCATGAGGCAGCGGCGGCGGTGCAGTTTCAGTCAGTTCCTGGGAGGAGAACAAAGACTTAAGAATAGAAGAAAGGCACTGGAGTGGATTCACAACATAAAGTCTTCACAACCAATCAGCATCATGAGCGCAAGCGATTTCATCTACAGATCAACGTGACTGCTGTAATCAACAATACTCTATCATGCTCTTCAATACAGAAACATCACACTTTTTAGAATTTTTTTGGACGCAATGATGCACTGCTGTGCTCATTTTCAAGCACCGATGCACATCAGCTGTCAACAAAAGGAGCAGCATATGTTTCTGTACCTTATTTTTAATTTACTTGCATTATGTTAACAGAACTCCGAGGTCAGAAAACTGAATGCCACACGAATACCAGTTTTGGCATTGATGTGGCACTTCTGATCTCAAAGCACCACTTAAAGCACTCTCCACTACTAGACACGTTCACCTTTTTCACGCACATATTCATACAGCACTTTATCCTTTGCACTTAAGTGTGTTATCGACCTTGCATTCATGTCCAGTTTTAAAAAATGCACACCTGAGTTACTCAGAGGAAAGCCATGCATAGCTGCAATATGACTGCAGGAAGATGAACGCTTTATTCAAATGAAATTCATTTATTTTAAATGTAAAATTTTACGACTTTGACCTTGACACATTTTGCGTTACGCTCATTAGGTGATTGTTCTGTGTAAGTTTGATTAAATTCTGACCAATAGTGAATGCAGAGTAGTGAAGTGAAGGACGAATGAAGTGACGCTTCACTATGGCATAAGCTCATTGATCTTTTGATGAATTAACAACAGGTAACAGATATGTCTGCATTTTCTATTTCCCAGAGTTACTGTATGTTGTTGTATTGTTTTTCTGCTCTTAGTACTTTGGACGCAGGCTTTTACCACTATAGAGTCATTTTTTATACGCTGTTATGGAGCAAACCAAAAGCAAAGTCTGTCTAAAGCAGGGTTGGGCTGATTTAGATACAGTAAGTGAACTGCCACAGACTGAGCAAAGTGCTGAAATGTGTGAAAATCCATAAAACTTTGGCAGACAAGCTGGTGATGTAGAAAATGCATAACTATTGTTGTGCTCGCCCCTAATCTGTTACTAAGTCCTATTTACAAAACTTGAACTTGTGCCTATTTAAGACAAAGAATATCTGAAGAGTCAATAAAATTTATTTGACTTTGACCTTGTAACAGGCCATTTCCAAAGCTCCTCAGAATGCAGCTCTCCTCTCTCAAGAAACTCTGAGATTACTGGACAAGTTTCTTATTTTTTGATTACTTGATAAGTGTTTAATAACTCAACTTACAGAAAAGGCTACTGTAGGAACCTCTGGTCAAGATATGTCTGCATTTCTAGTTCCCAGAGTTGCTGAAATAATCCTGCCCGACAATAAAACATATATGTTTTGTATATAAAAAAATATACTTTTACATTTACACAGTTTTGCTAATTTTATGATACATGAAACAGTTTGTTTACAGTCATGTGAAAAAATTCTGAGAGTTACTCAGGTGCTGCTAATCAAACGGACTAGATTAACTGATCATCAGCAAGTGTGACCATTTCTGTAAAAGCAGAGGTTTTAACAGTTTGCTGTCAAATACCTTTAAAGAAGTGCAGCTCTAGAAAGACTGATGCATTAACACAGTGCTTCAATCTTCTCACAAATGCACATCCCAGCAAATTCAACCCAAGGTCAGACCTAGCAATGCACCAAGAAACAATACAGGCCTCAGTTAACATGTTAGCTGTTAAAGGTCGTGACACTGCAATTAGAAAAAGACTGAACTACTATGGCTTGTTTTCAAGGGTTGTCAGGAGCCTTCAAAACAGATGTAGCAGCACGACTTAAGTCTGCAAAGTTGCATCTGAAAACAAACTACTAGACTTATAGAAAAATGTCTTTAGGACAGAGAAAATTAAAGCTAAGATTTTTGAACAAACTGCCATATTTGGCAAAAGCCAAGTACAGGATATCAGCAAAAACACGTCATACCAACTGTCAAGCATGGCGGTGGAAGGGTGATGATCTGGGCTTGCTTTCTAGCCACACGACCTTTGAAATTTTTAGTCGTCCATAAACTCCTCTGTACACTAAAGAAATTTGAGTCCATCTTTAAGACCAAAGATGGGAGAGACTGATTAGGTCATACAGAAAATGACTGTGTTGCTGCAAAAGGTGGTTCTATAAGCTGTTCCATTTCACAGATCCTATGAAAGCTTTTGTTTTCACATGAAAACCAGTGTTGTATTTTATGCCATTCTGCACTGTACTGGACGCAACTGTGTTAATAATATTACCGAGACATTTAAAAGGATCCCTGTTCAGTGCATTTAACATATCAGGTTCTATGAACAGAACAATCGTCTGACTAGAAAAATAAAGCAAAAGATAACCTGGTATTTAATCTGGAAAATCACAGCAACATCAGCTCATGACCTGAGCCGAGCCACAAACTAAGAAAGAGCCCTGAGTGAATTTTCATTATTATTTCATATTTAATTAATGACTTTATGTATGTATTTATTTATTCACTTAATCTTAGTGTATGGTATTTTTGAATAATACCAGCGCATTAAGTAATATCATTACAGATCATATGAAACTAAGCCGACCTGCGATTTAAACTGAAGCCTATATTTTTATTTAATAGATTCTCCTGTTCTGGTGTGTTATATTTGTGTGTGTGTGTTGAAGGATTTTTTTAATTAAGAAACAGTGTGAGAAAGGATAATTTGTTCGAAGCGTCTGACTCACAAGGGAGCAGGCCTGTGTTTTTATTGTTATTTTGCTGTGTGAGTCTGCAGCCTGGTCGACTGTAGCTGCCGTGTGATTTGCAACCAAGCGTTGTTATTCTGGGTATCTGAGGGAGGAAAAAAAGGCGTTAACGGCAGAACAGAAATCACCGGGGATCGTGATTCTTCTTTTATAGTTAATTTGCTTTGTGATTTGGTTGAAGAAGTCCTGTGTGGTCTTTGTCAGCAGCTGTGTGGGAGTTAACAGACGGTTTCAGAAAGCACAGAGGATTATCTGCCTTTTGTTTTATTGCTATTTTGCATGATAAATTTGCATTGTTTATCAAGGTTTTAACATAAATTCTGTGCAGTACGCAGCCGAAACAAAGCTTTTCATACTAGCTGGATTACAGATACTGCAAGGGACACTAAACAGGCAACTCAAGTGTTGGTGAGTTTCTTCCACTTATTAATCACTCGGGTAGTAAAGGAAGGACGAGTAATACGTGTTTGTGCCACTTTAATATATGCATGTCACAGTTTGGCTTCATGCATCAGCCTTTGTCCTCAACAGTGTCCCGCTTCATGGAATAATCGATGTATATCACTGGGAACAGCAAACGCTAGATGATCAACCCAAAGGTTGAGGGAGAGCTAACAGGGCATTTCTCAAAAGAGCCAGCCCACCACGTTTCAAGTTCGTTTTCTAAACTAATAAATATGTTTTGTGTTTTAAAATATTGTTAAATCTTCCAAAAGCAATCAGCAGACTCTGAAGAAAGAGGTGCATCTCTGTATTATATTGAACAGATAATAAAAATGTGTGTATATTTTTTAACATTATAATCTGGTTTCTTCTTATAATCATTGCCTTGTAATATTTCATAGTAAACCATGGCTAACAATCCTAGAGTACCAAGGTTTACTGCTGCAGAAGCATGCGTAAAGTGATGATGAAAACAGCTCTGTTGATGAAGACACATTGATTACATTTTTCAATGTCTGCAACAGATAAAAGAAACTTTATAGGAATGAAAAACACAAAAGCAACAATTAACCCTCCTGCCATCCTTTAAAAAACTCACACCCATCACCCTAGGGACCATTCTCAGCCACGCCATAAAAAGACCATATATCCATATTTTATTCCACTTTAAATTAGCCAACCTTGTAAAACTACTTCTCCCTGAAATATTCATGTAAAGTTTTAATTATATTTTCGTTGTTTTAACCCTTCAAATCCCAGTGTTATTACATGAGCGCCCTGTGTTATAAGCCCCAAAAACCAAAAAACGAAACTAAATATTTCCACAAAAAACCAGTTGAAGTAATATGTGATTGTCATTATAAGTAGGCCTTTAGATGGACCAAAGATTGGCACCAACATACATTTTGACCTGCCATTATTTTTTTTGCATTTTTTTTGCAATTTAAAAATTAAAACTTCAAGGCCCTGAGTCTTCATTGACATCCAAGAAAAGAAGAAAAAATAAAATCATATGATGATAATTTGGGGTTGAAAAATAGCATTTATAATGGAAGTCAATGGGCAGAAAATGGTCCCCAGGGTGATGGGTGTGGGGATTTCTGCTGCTCAGCCATTTTAGGCTGATTTAAGGAATTCACACTGGAATATTAACATTGACAGGTAAAAACTATCCTGTGGCAAGTTTGGTTATATTCCACTGAACACAGTGGAAATGGCAGCCATTTAACACATAGCAGTGGCACAAAAAGGTCCCAAGAAGGCAGGAAGGTTAAAACAGGCATAAATGGACCAAATCAGTCATTTTAGCCACTTAAATAGTTTCTATATTCTTGTTTCTAATGTTAGTCTGAGAGACCGTGAAGGCTCTTGAGCAAATGGTTATGGTTAAAAAGACAAAAGTTTAAAAAAACAAATACTTTTGAAAACATCTCAACATGTCCAACATGGAGTTTCAACTTGGGAAAAATGTGTATTCCCTGACTCGTTGGTCAGTCGCTGCTGGTTATCTCCAGCTGTAGTAGTACCACAAACCTCCCGTTGGTATCTTTAGCCACTGGCAGATTGTCATGCTCATATGTAGTTTTTTCCACAACAGAGAGAGTTCGCCTTCATTTTGCTTTACCACTCCAACCAACACATTTCAGAAGCTTAACTTTGATGGTGAATGATGTCCGTGTCGAGTTTACGTCGCACTTTTCACAGTCCCACTAATGCTTGTCGAGTAGTTTGCAAACAAGCCGGCTTCTTCCATACAAACCATGTGGGACAAAGGTAACCTGCTAGCAACCAAAGCAATCATTCTTGTTTTTAGTGCAGTACCGTAATCTTGGAACCAGTTTCACTCTAGTGACTGGCAGTAACCCCCGGGTCTCTAGCCTTTACTGACTGAGGCCTAATTAAAAAGAGAACCTTTAATAAGGCCACTAATACTTTTTCAGACATTATCCCAAAGTATGAAATTCTTTTTATTTCTATTTCACTTTTTTTTTTTACAATTAAATAACATTTTTTTAATTATAACCTTTGATTGATAATCAGGGAGACTATTTCCCTCAAACACTAATGATCATATTTGATTATGGATTTTGAAACCAGTAGTTTTTGGCCCTGATTCCAAAGTGAGCTGGAGCTGCAACAATAAACTTGGCAGTATCGAAATCTGCTGTAGAAGAAAAAGTAAGTCTTTTGTTTTTCTCTCTAAAGAAGTAAGAAAAATCTTCTCTTGTCAATTTTTAGAGAAACCTGCAAGGAACTGATTGATCTCCATAATAACACAACAGCAGCGGACCTCCTTTATCTGGGAAACCAAACACTACAGAAAAGCTCCGTGTCGGACCTGACAAAGTGCTGCTGTTTTCTCGGGCACTTCCAGACACAGCGTGGTGAAGAAGTTCTTTTGAGCGTTAAATCACTCAAGAATATCGCGCAGTGAGATATCTGTCAAGCCCGTAATCTTTATTGAGTCATAATGGCGAGAAAAATCCTTCACTGCTGATTGCTGCTGCTCTCTCAGCAGAATTATTTCCCAGAGCTGCTGTAATTGGGACTATAATAAGTGGTGAAGATAAGAGAGGAGCTCTTAAAGGCACTGTTGACATGGGTTTCATTACATCTAACTATGGTGATGATAGTAGTTAAGATCACTCACAAGCCATGAACTTAAAAACATGTTCTTGGGTTTATGAAACACCACTGGAGCCTGGAATCGAAGAAGAAATATGAAATGACTCGTAACGTTTCACAAAAAACTAAGGAGTTGTTTTTTTGAGTTTGAACTAATTTAGTATTGATTAATATAGTGGGAAACAATGGTGATGTTGGCGTTTAACCAGACCTGAAAATAATCTTTTTCAGGTCCCTGCAGAACTGGCAAAAGTGCAGAATTGTTACCTAAGTAGAATTATGATACATGTGTTAAAAAATACTCCTATAAAAGCTGAAGTACTCATTAAACTTCTTTATTCAAGTAAAAGTGAAAATGTACAAGCTCTGAAATATACCCAAAATAGTAAAAAGCAGCTCTTTGAAGGACATTTCTACCAGCTTTTTTCGTGCCAAGCTAACTGAAGCTCTTGTTCTTTTAATTATATAATGATAAAATGTAGCAGTCCATGGGAATACAAACGTTTTTTGTTTTTCTTTGCCTCTACACCTAAACAGAAAAAAAAGTGCAGTCAAGGGTTAAAGTGGGATTTGGCACATGGGGGAACGCTAATATTGGTGAAAATGGCTGAGTGTACGGAAAAGCACCACAAATCACAATAATTCCTGTTGTGTGGTCCAGTAGATTTCTTCTTGTACAGGTGATCAGCTGATCTTACACAACTTAATCCATTAGCTATCTTGGCTGATTTTCATCCCCTACACTGACAGACAGTTTGCTGCCTTTATATCAGCTTCAGTTCAAATCCATCTGTGCTGTACTTGATGTAACCTAATCTGACCATGAACACCACAGCCACTGTGCACCAGTCCAACACTTTATTGTAAATTTGCAAACAGTGCTGCAAACTAACCCGTTTATCCCGAGTTTTTTCATGGATTGCTTTAATAACATAAAGTTAATACCTCAGTTTGTTTGCACTGATCAGTGCAGTCGTCTGCCCTGTCTTTTTTACATCTTTCTCCATCTCTGACTGGAGTTCTCTCAGTCTCAAATACAGCAGCTATACTTTTAGCTTTTAGCACTGCACAGAAAGAGGTTGTGTGTTTGCTGGTATTTGTTGAGCTGATAGAAACGTATTTATAATTGCCTGCCATTTTAAAACATGTTACTCCCTTTATGCTCCCTCTTTTTCTGTAATTAGCAGACCTAAAAAAAAACAGTTTCTGATTTTTCCCAATTTAAGACTTGAGTACAGAGCTTTAAATGATGCATAGATTACATGTTACTGTTTCTTTCATCTGTTTGTATACAATAAGCCTTGGTGATGGATACACCAATAGGATTGTTTTTTCTGTGTTATTGTTCCTGCATTTAGACTCAAATTGGTTTGATGTTTGAATGTGCACAGTGATGTGAAATATAAACTTTCCTCAGATCCTTTAAACCCAAAGTAGGCTAAGAAGAAGACCAAAGAATATTGGTATTGTTCTAATGCATGCTGAGTGGTCATGAGGGTGCCCCCTCATGCTGGCACAGGTTTCTAAATGATAATTAAACATCAGAAGTGAAGTTAAAGCCCATCAGAAGCTTCAGTGTGTGTATAAGAAGCAGCTGGTTGATGTGGATGAAGGTGATGCTATTGGGAGAAAGCTGCTACAAGTTCTCTGCTGCCGTTCCCTTCATTCCTGAAATAGCTGATACTGTAAAATGACACTATGATGTCTTTAATACCTACAGGAAATTATTTTACTACAATCAAAACACTTAAAAACATCTGAAAAGAAATCCCTCTGATATATCAAACCCTCATCTTAAACAGATGAAATTCACGTTTTTGTTCGACAGCTCCATAATGTCAACCAGTGCTCCCAGTGACCCAGAGAGCAGGAGGACTCAAATACATTAAAATCTACAGACAATCTATAAACGTTAAAATATCTAATGTGTTCCTTTTAACCTTTTCACACACAAAAAGCTTGAAAGTTGTTTTTTTTTGAAAGGGAGTGTTCCTCACAATTATGTCCACATTTAACATTGATTAATATTAAAATAGAACAAATCCGGTGTGCTGTGAATTTGAATCCAGCCCTCAAAGGGTTGATGATGTTGGTTACACTGACAGTTGTCACACGCATTATTGTTACACAATGAATATCAATAAAGATTCTGAATATGTCATGTGTGATTTCCAAATATTTCTGAGCAGTTACTTTTGTCCTGATGCTGAGAGCGTGAAATAAACTCTCCTGCATCTCTCTCCGTCTCATTCCACCTCCTTGTGTTTGCAGAAATGTTCTCACTGCTCCACAATTAGCAATTAGTGGGTGGATAGGCTACACGGATTGAGTGCAACATTAAATTGTCCCCTGCCCTGCTGGCCCCAGAAGCCGCAGGGTCTAAGCACTTTCCTGGCAGAAACACTTTTTTTGTTGTTGTTATAATCACACTGAATGTATCCATTGTTACCTTCTTGCACTACTGTATTATTTTTCTGAGTCACTCTGTACAAAAGTGGAAGCTAATTATAATGTGCAGCTTCTGTACGTGTGTGCGTTAGCTGGAAACATTCATCCAAGCCTCTGCTCTCAAAAACTGCTCAACGAGTGTGAAATGTTTGCATTTCACAAGGGTGAGGACTCCACCAGCCAGGAAAGAGAGATGAAGATGAATCGAACCAGACCAAGTGAGAAAAAATGATTTTTTTAAAGTCTGGATACAGTTGAGAGATGATTAGCTGACACTCAGTATTAGGAAGCTGGTAACTGCAGACTGAGGGTGGAATAATGAATAGTGTGACATTTGGAGAAAATGTCTCCTCTTCTAAAATGTCCTTCCGATTCTTGCCTCCATTATGCAGCATTATCCAACACTGAAATAATCATCTGTCAGTTGGATTCACTCCAGTAATAATAAAATGACTTTAATAATCCTTTTCCTTATATTTCTGCCCATCTCTCTCTCCCATTAATTTCAGCAGAAGCGGAAGCTCAATCATGGACATATATTTCATTAAATATATTGAAACTAAGCTGAGTGGCATAATCTGATCTTTAATGAATCCTCTTCTCTGCAGGTGGACCCCATGTTCACAGTCCCAGCTCCCCCAGCTCCAGGACACCCCGGGGCCCCTGGATGCTCGCTGCCCTCGGCCCCCTCGTTTTCCCCCCCGGCCCTGCCCACCTCAAACCCTAAGCAGCTGGCGGTGAGGACGAGGTCCATCGGCACCAACACCCAGGATGGAGCTGCGTCAGGGGCGCTGGAGGGTGATTCGGCCTGCTTGGGGCCCTGCCAACCTGGGACTAGTGTCAACCTGGAGGGTATCGTTTGGCATGAGACAGAGGAAGGTGAGCATTCTTCCTGAAACCTCACACTGGTCAACACACAATTTTAGCACATCAAGCATTAAAACCCAGGTTACATTCAAGAATCTGCAGACTTATGGGGCTATTAAATACTACTTTCTCCTCTTGCAAGGTCTTTTGTAGCAGTGGCTGCCTTGAAGGTAGAAAAACCATAAAAAAGAAAACATAATGGATACAGTGTTTGGCATTCAGTGTGTGTCGGAGCAGTAGTATTGTTCCAACCTTTATACCTTCCTCGCAGTGTTTTGATTTGACACAAGAAACAGTCTGAGGTAGAATAAAGTCATTTGTTGTGAATGGGTTTAAATAAGTAGAAATATGAAGAAAACCTGAAACTCGTTTACAGTGAGTCAGAGCGTTTCCAGGAATGCACTGAATGACGGTGAGAATGTGAAAAGGCTAAAGTGTCAAGCACGGGCAAATGAAATACCTTTGCCATGCTTCAGTAGAATTTGAGATGCCTGAAACGCCCTGGCAGCTTTTCTGATCCTTAGCGAGACATGAGTTTACTTTGACAAGTGGAAAAGTCTAAACTCTCTTTCAGGGATGCTTTTCTTTTATTATTGTTTCCATTTGTTGCAGCTATCCTGCTTATTTAGGATCCAGTTTAAAGCATTCTTCTGAGGCAGGGTGGCCTCTTTACAAAAAAGGGGTTTATGCTTCCAGCAAATTGTTGTTTTAGTCCGTCTCATTAAAACTAAAGACGGCGTTTTCAGTGAGATATAGTCAATCACACTGTAACTGGAGACTCTTCATTTAAGGACCGTTTATACATTTCTGACAGCTCTAGGGAAACAGACTGTTTTTACTTAGAGCTGAGGAAAAAATTCTACTTTTATTTATTGCTTTGGCTCGTTGGGATATTTGGTATTTCCATAATGAGTTCTTATCAGGAAAACACAGCACATCATAATGCAACTTTCAAGAGCGTTAATTATTTTATGGAGCTGGTCCAGTTATTATCAAGTGACCTTAATGTAAAAGTGTGATGTAAACGACGACCTTATTGGGTGGGTGAATGGATTTTTGCAACGTGGTGAAATCTGATTTGAAGAGAAGCTGATGTGACTGTGAGACAGCTAATGCCTTTGGCACCAGGCGCTGATTTAATGTGACTGAAGGATGTGCGCTGTAGGGTTTGTGTGTTTAACTATCTGAGAAGATGTATTGGCTTATCGGTCATAGGTCATCATCCAATAAGCATGTCTCTGGCTAATCCTTTCTGAAAATTAGGATAATCAAAATTTAGAAAACTGACTTAATTTGTAGTCACCAGGATCCAAAATGAGTCAGTAAGACTATAAACTCAGCAGGAAATGTTTACTGAGGTACAATTTTTCTACAGACTTTGATAGACAGCTTCACATTTTAGTCTTTTAAGCGATGTACGACTTCATCGCTCTATGACTCCAGCTCGATGAGTCCTTTTTTAGTTTGTTCAACATCCTTTTCTCCTGTGCTTTCAGCATCTTTGCATCTCGGCTGTTGCATAAAATAATGCACCGTGTTCTTATTTGAGTAAAGATGGGAAACCACCAAGGTTTAAGCATTAAACAGCGAGGCAATTTGTTGGTCTGTGTGGATGCATCTGGTAAAGCCGTGGAGATAATGCAGCAGAGTGATGACACTGTGCCAAAGAAAGGGATCGGGTCTAGAGAACGTGACATATCATGAAATGTCCTTCAAGTAAAACAGTTTTGACACCCAGCAAAGAGGTTCTGGCCCTAAAAAAATGTTTTTTATTAAAAAAAGACTTAAGTTTAAAGAAGAGGAAAGCAAAGTTCAGTGAGGTTTTCTTTGGTGTGTTTGTTTGTTTTTTGAACCAGCCGTCCACCGACAGCTTCTTGATGTTGTATGCACATCTGCACAGCTTGGCTTCTGTACTATGGGTGATGAGCCGAGCAGATAGGAGTAGTAGCAGGATTGCCTTCCACTGAAGCACAGACAGAACTGACAGCCCCAAGTCGCAGATGAATTTTGGATGATTGATCTACATTAGAAAACAGTCCTTGATTTCTCTAATATCTTGTAAAGATTTGGAGGTTGTTTCCCTTTTGTCACATGAAAAATTTAAAATTCAATTTACTTTGTTAAGCACCTTTCTGTCTGCTTAAAACAAAATCAAAACCACTGCCAAGCCTACCAACCATATATTTGTACACCTAATATATCACCAATATTCTTCAGTGAGCTCTACAGTCTGCGCCCTGAGACCAGCGGTAGTAAATTTACATTTTTTGGCCTTTTATTTTCTTCTGTCTTGTACTTTCACATTTTACTGGATAATATATTTTAGATTACCTGGTTTATAGGCTCAGGGCTCCACCGCAATACGATGCATTCATTTTAGATTCTATGTTAGTGACTAAGATCTTATTCACAAGGCTCAAGCCTTTCATCGCCAACCCAGAAGAAACATTTCTTCATTTTCCAGCAAAAGACATAAGAAACAGGCAGAAAATGTCTGTAAATTTGCACCAGGAGAACTTCAGTGCTACCAATATGAGTTGCCGTTACAACCCAAATTCCAAAAAGATGGGATGTTGTATGAAGGTAAATATAGTGTAATGAGGACTTTCATTGCATTATTATTATTTACATTTTATTCAGGGTCTCAACATTTTAAGAACCGGGGCTGTAAATCACCAAATATCAGTATCGATCAACTGCAGCCATTTTTCTCTAACCTTAACGATGTGCACTTCCTCAATTTGGTCCTGTCACTGGAGATCAGATTTTATTTTAGCTTCTCCTTTTTACTTTCAGCCATCTTCGCAACCCACAGCCAGAACATCATCTGCCAACTTTTTCCTCTTTGGAGTGAAAATATGTATATTAAAAAAAAGTTGAATATTTCAGCTGTTTGTGCCCTGAAAAGATACGCTTGGCCCAATTAAAGCGGGCATTGCTACAATCTGTGTGGGTTTGAAAAACATATGTTACAAGAAAAAGTAGATGATAGTACTAATTTTTATTATTCCAGACCTTTCAGTCCCACAAACAAAAATAACCACGATTCTTTTCAAACAAGGCTGGACGTCCTCGTGAGAGCAGTTTTGGCGTTGCACCGCGCGCTCATGAGTCCAAATAACGCAGAACTAGAAACACATCCAACACTACAAAATGATACCATGGGAGTGCTGGGCTGTAGATCAGACGGCCCGATGATTCACCCGCCGATTTCTACGCCACCGCACTTTGATAGGCCGTTAACGAGGACAGCATTCAGCACTGCAGCCTCTCAGCGGAGGTGTAATAACTTACTGCAGGCTTTTAATGAATAAATCCAATCTCTCACTGCCCATCTCGCCAGCCGCTGGTCCTCTGAAGCTGAGTGTTGAGTTTGGCGTAGAAGTGCCCCAGTATTAATTAACTGGTGCTTTTCGCTCTGCCCAGGAAAAAATAAAGAAGAAAATATAAACACAGTGCAGGGCAATATAACCCTGGCCAAGACTGCTGCTAAACAGGATAGAGATGGAGACGAGAAAGAAAGTGAAAAATGCATCTCCCACTTCAGACTGTTTGTATAACAGGGCCCAAAGAGGCAGAGAAAACAAACTGTGGATAAAACTTTTGAATACACTTAGATGTATTCTCGTGGACCTTGACGACCTCAAATAGTTAAAAAGAAGGAACAAACTGCAGGTAAAAAATTAAAATGAAGCTTGAATGTCTTAGAAAAATGAGAAATCAGCGTTCAATCCTCCTCCAAGGCTGAGATAGGGGTGGGGGTGTGACACAGACTGTATATAAAAACTGAATGTTAAAATTTAAGCCAATGTGGAAGTGCCGTAAACCTGATTGTTTCTAATTGCCAATAGGGAGCAATTATGTTGTAAACATCTGTAGAAAACCAAATCTAGTTTGAACAAACGCTTTTCTGATGAGTTCATGTCTCTGTTGTTAAGTCTTATTAAAACCAACATGATGTTCATTTTGTAAATTATTGTCCTCATTAGCATAAAGAAAGGAGAATCAGGATATAATTGTGTCCAAACGAAAACCCTCAACTTCAGGTTTCAAAGCTAACTAATGAGTGACAACATGTAGCTATGGGGTGTGTTAGAGTATTGAAAGAAATATCTAAGGTTTTCTTTTTTAATTACATTTTTCCCAAGAAATGTAAGCCTGAATCAGTAGATATTGTAAACTTTACCTTATTTGCATAAATGTTACCTTACTGAAGGAGAAAGCAACAGTCAGCTTCTGTGTGAGCAGGAAATGAGTTTTCAGTATTAAAGGATATACAAAAATCAAGAAGCTAATTCAAACACGCAACACTACAGATGAAAACACTGTGATACAGACTCAACAATATTTAGTGTAGTACTGATCAGCTGATCTCAGTATGAGTCCACACCCATCATGGTTCAGCTGATACACTTCTATAGTTCAAGCAGGGACTGCTATGTAAACTGTGCATTTGCAAGCTGCTTTGCAACCCACTTTCACTCCAGCCTGTCTGATCTTCTTTTCACTATAAAGGTTCTACCTTGGTATTAAATGCTGTGATGTTACATGAATCTAGAGATTAACTCTGCAGACGTATCCTGAATAGTTTTTTTTCTCTGGTCAGCTGGTAATATCTCAAAATATCTTTCTGTAAACTGTTAAATTCTAAATTCCAAATATTTCTTCTCTCCAAAAGTGAATATTTGTGTATTTAATTATTTGTTTATCTTGACTGTTTAAAGGAAATCTGATCAATTTGAACCCTCTCAACAACTCACCAGCCCAGTGCAGTCTCTCCAGAACAACTTGGGAGTCAGCCTCAAGTGTCTCCAATTCAAATTTTTCTCATTTGTAATTAGCTCTCTGTCTTCAGCACAGTAGTGCGGTGGTTAGCACTGTTGCCTCACAACAAGAAGGTCGTGGGTTCAAATTCACCATCTGGCTGGTGTCATTCTTTATGGAGATTCTCTCATTGATGTCAGTGTCTCAGGGATTAGCAAGCCTTTTCCAATTTAATTTTTTAAAAGAGTCTGAATTTTAAATTTGCTTTGTGCTCGTAAAAATCATGGTTTAATAAGGCAAAAATACTGTTACCGAGTTCACCACCAAAAGCTTCTGACTTCCCACCAATCTCGCACCGATTCTTCCCTGAGATACCCTGCTGAGTAGAAAACAAAGAAACAAACAGGAGTGACAACATCCTCCAGCCCGCCACCCTCCCCCACCCCCACCCCTCAGTGGAGGCACTAAATGAAAACATCAAAGCATTGTGTTTCCAGGTTTGTGCAAGTAAATAAATAGAAACAGCATCAGGGAGATGATGCGTTACGTTATTATATTAGGATAAAGTGAGTCACACACTCTAATGAGCAAATAAATAATGATATAGAGACATAAACTGCAGTATATCACCAGATAATAAATAATACACAGACAGGGAAAAGGATGGAGGGTGGCTGCAAGAGGAAAGAAAAAGAGCAAGAAAATAGATTCGGTGCTCAGTCTGTCCCAACAGGCTGACAGATGGATGGATGGAGCGAGAAGTGGGGAAATGGAAAGAGCTGTAGCAGAGGTTTAGTCTGTATTTTTAAACTACCGCAGGGATAAGAGGAGATGGAGAGGAATGTAAAGACGGAGGCAGGAGGAGACCGACAGAGGCACGAAGAAGAAGCATTTCATCAGTGATGCAGACTGAAAGCGATGGACAATGTCAGAGTCAAAGAGAGAGACACAGAAAGACAAAGAGAGATAGTGTTTTTCTTCCTGCCGCTCAGGGACTATTGTTCGGGAGGTGGAGTGATAACTGGAGCCCCCTCCTTGTGACGGCGGAGGGATACGGGAGGGAGAGATGCAGGTTGCATGTTAATTAAGCTGAATACTAATTGGAGAGACAGAAAGGAGGAGAAGAAGAGACCACCATTTCAGCTTCAACCCTCCTCCCCGTCTTCTTCCCTGTGGGGGACCAGACTCTGATGAGCGCTAATCAAACAGTGATTGGCTCGATTCTTAACTAAGCTGCACAAACTCCATGACTTCGGATCTCTCAGTCTGTCTGTCTGGATTCTAGACATTAAGTCAATTACAAGTACTGTAAATAATTATGCTCAGCAAGTGATTTGCATTTCAATGAACACACAAAATAATCACATGTAATAACAACTAAGTAGCTCCTTCATCTTATTGGCCATAAAATCTAACTATTAAAATTTCTTTTAACACAAACACTGTTCCGATCTGGGATGCTCATACTGAGCGTGGTTAAAGTTTCAAATGATAACCTTATCATTTGATATCAGTGCATGTTCAGCTAATTCCTGTGAGCCAAAAGCATCACACTGCTCTTTTAATCTACTCTTTCTTGTGTTGGATGTCATTAAGGGTGGATATCCCATCCATCCATCCATCCATCCATTTGTCCATTTATCCAAAGTCTGGTCACAGTCGCAGCAAGCTAAGTAGGGTGTTCCAAACATCTTTTTCCCCAGAAACACTTTCCAGTTCCTCCTGGCAGATCCCAAGTCATTCCCATGCCAAATGAGATCTGAAATCTCTCCAGTAAGTTCTGGTTCTCCACCAGGGACTCATCCCATAAGTTATGCCCGGAAAACTTCCAAAGGGAGATGGCCATGAGGCATTATCCCTTCAGATAGCAAAGCTCCTCATCCCAAGTCTTATAGCCCTTTTCCACTAGTACCTACTTGGCTCGACTCAACTTGGTTTTGGTCGTTTCCATTATGATCGAGTACCCCCTAATGTGCTGTCATTGTAGCAACACGATCATGAAAGTCCTGTGATCGTTCGGATGGGAACTGAACACCACAACAATGGGGCGATATACCTGCTGCTCAGTGTGGCTTTTTGTCAGACTTGAGGACTACGGTGTTGTTTTTGTGTAGTCATTTCCCTTGTTGCCAGGTTCGAAAATGGCGGTTTCGATTTTCATGAAAGAGGCACTCATGACTCATCAAGTGGCACCACTGACTAACCTGCTGACATCACATTTTGGATCAGATTGCTTGGAACCCTGGCAGAGTTGGTATTAGAAAGTATCTGATACCAGGTACGGCCACCTAATTGAAAACCCTAAAAATTGAGTGCAGCCATGTTGAGCCGACCCGAGTAGTTACTAGTGGAAAAGGGCTATAAGAAAACCCCCTAATAAGATTTAAATTCCAGTTTAAGGTCATGTTTTCATACACCCTAGATCGTTTTCAGTTCAGCTGCTATTTTTGGATAGCTTAACTGAAAACGACCACATGCAAATAGCACTCTGTGATTTCACCACAGACCTCAAACTTGTACAGACGAGAAACATCAACTTCCGTTTCAAACTGATCCGAATTTCATGTGGAAGATCGTCAAGTGATGAGCTTCATTGAGCTACAGCCGAGCAGTTTGTAGTGGGAGAATCCACAGTTTCCAAGCCTGGAGGCAATGTGTCAGGTGATAAGTGAGACCAGGATAATACTCATCATTTTTTCAGCATTCAAGGGATCCTACACAGTTAATTCGCCCCTCAGGATGAGGCTGTCAAAGCAAAGTTTTACTGTAACATCCTGAGGTGTCTATAGGGGGACATTCAGAGGAAATGATCTGAACTGTGGCATCGCAATCTTTGCTTGACAGGTTTGCTCTCCTGCAATGTTCTTCAGATACCAAAAATAAAAATCAAGTAATACGATCATTGTTTGGAAGCACTGGAGGAGACGCAGTGTCCATCACAGGGGCACTGTTTTGATACAAGTTTATTAGCACTGTTATTCTTTAACCTTATCTAAGCTGCTTTTGCTGACTAAGCAATTACACATATAGGACTCTGAACCTTCTTGCCTGCCATCCATTCTAATAACCTCCTGACAAATCTAACTTGATACATAATTCCTCATTCTCTCAAAAATTCCCCTCCAAAATCTCACGAAGCAGTAATTAATCACGTTAATTTACCAGCACTTAAATGAGAAAGTGCACATTTTATTGCTAAATACATGTGATACTGTGGAGTCAACTTCAGTGACTGTGACTGGCTCAGGTTTAAGGATTGCTGTTGACAGTGCTCACACAGCTGCAGAGGAGAAGTCAGGGGATGCTTGCCGAGAGCTTAGAGCAAATCAGCAGAAAAATATGAAGCAGCAGCGACACAAACACAGGCGAGGCAGAGCTGGGTGATTCTGACAGCCTCGACAGACACTTAAACTGCACTCAGTGCAGTGTGGATGTCACATTTGGATGCAGCAGTGCAGCTCGAGCATCTTTTTTCATTTCGTTTCACAGCAAAAGCAGATGCAGGTTCAGACTGCGAGGGAGAAAATGAACAGAGAGTCAATGCAGAGTACGTGTGAATGAGGGAAAGACATTCATTTTTAATTTCTCCATTAAGATGTTGTTATTTTCTGCAGTGCAGAGGATAAAGAGAGGGCGCACAATGCGGAGAACATTTTCTTTTTCCCTGACTCATAACAAACAAACCCTGAAGTCCCTCAGATAGAGATGCTTGAATTCAGGGGCGTTTAGTTCAAGCACTACTCAGCCATTGCTCACTTTCTTTTAAAAAGTGGTTGCTTGTTTGTGCGAAGCCTCTGTGAAGCAGTAAAATTGAGTCAGGGCGTTTATTTCAATAAGTGTTAGAAACAGACTTTGAGGGATCCTGAATGCCACACAGGTTCTCTAATAGCAGCACAAACGCCCACGTTCATGACAGCGAGACACAAACTGACGACCTATTGAGTGTTTTGGCTTCTTCCCAAGAAGAGACTTGCTGACTAAAAATAGAAACGCTGTCACGTTTCAGCCCGAGCGAGGCTTCAGGGGGCACGAGAGTGAAGAGGAAAACCTCCATTGCTGCACTTTGGACTTTGTTTCTACATATTTCATCTACTTCATCCTACATCTTGTACCCTTTTATCCTTGTCCTTGTGCAACTATTATTTAACCATCAGTTTGTTTTACTGTCTGCTTGACTTGTTCTATTACTTTATTGCTGCTCATTTCTTTATTGCAAGCAATGCAGCACTGAAGAAGTAGATTTTTCACATCCACGTGGGCCTGCAATAAGATATCAAGAAATTCATGAAAGATTAAACTAGAAGTGACATTAGCTCTTTTAGATATGGTTTAGATATGTTGATGCAGCAGTATCGTATTGCTTACTCCTCCATTGTTCAAGCGCTCATCATCATCATCATCAGGTCTCTTGCAGTGTATGTGTAGACTTGATGTGAGACGTGTTTCCACTGTAGGTGATCCTGATGAGGATTGCAAGATCCACACCAAGGATCTATAAGTCATCAGTGCTAACGTTGGCCCAGCGGGTGCATCGTGGTTGCTTCTGTTCATTGACTTCACGCTAATGACTTCATGCCTTCGTTTGCGCTGAGTACTTGAGAGCTGAATCCATCCAATCAGTCTCTGGAGATTTGTGGAATTTGGCATTTCAAACCGATTCCTCTTCCAATCTGACTCATTGTATCACTGTATGTAGCTGACTGACTGTCTTATAATGTAATGAGTCACTATATTGTGATACAGTCGCATCATCACTGTATCGTGATGAGTATCTGAGATTCTTGCTTCTGCTATTTAAAGTTACAAATGACCAAACCAGCTCATCACGGCTGTTTCTTGACTCCGAGGACCGCTGCCTGCACATTACAGACATATACTGATTTACAGGAAAGCCAGTTTAAAATGTCTGTTTATGTTTTTAGGTCAAACAAAACCCTTTCTTTGTACACAGTATGCGTCAACCTCCCTGTGTTGACCTCATCATCTCAGCTGTCTTATTAGTCAGACCAGCTGTCAGAGACCCTCTGACTTTTTATTTTGAAATTTGGCTTGAACGCCACATTCTTGTCTTTGCGCACGGCTCGCTTTAATCAGTGCTCCTCAGCTGCACACCAGGGGCCAGATGTATAAATGATGCATACACACAAAAATCATGCAAATGCCATTTATATAACGCATAAACCGGTATTTATAAAAGAATGATGAGCAGCAAGGATGCACCCTGCAGGTAAAATAAGACAAAACCTGATAGAAAAATAATGTCTTGTGGTATTGTTTTACAGCTTACACAGATATCTTTAAAAATTTCATCCCAAAAGGTTCATTTATGAGCTTAATTTTTGTATGATGAATGTCTCAGTCAAGTTCAGTCAATTTTATTTATGCGGCATTTAAAAAAGAAATGAAACGTGAACTCAAAGTGCCTTTCAGTTGTTTCAGTAAAATCATAGCAAAAGTCTCTGAGCCGTTTTTCCATTTAGAGAGGGCGTCACATCCAGCTTGTAGCTGCTTTATTTACCACAGACTGTATTAAAGAAGATAAAAATAGCCTCTGTGATATTGCACATTTGAAAAGTCCCTTTGGCACTGCTATTTTGGTGTTTTGAAGCCAGATGTGACAAACTAGAGGTGGATCTGACTGAGAAAACAAGGAACACTTCACGCTAATGCAACAGCTACCTGTCAGTCATGTGGTACAGCACACCCTGCTTTATTCTCCATTTTGACTATAATGGGGTCCCTAATTTATAAATAAACATCGTGCTGTGTTAAATAAAACTTATTTAACTAAAACTAGTGACTGAGGACATAAACTTATTCATTAATCATAGTCTTAGTCATTAATCAGGGAAAGCCAAAGGGTCATTTTCCTATAGCCTTTATGCCACCAGGCTAATATCTGCATCCACAGGAAACGCCCCCTGTTGGCCACTCAAAAAAGTGCAGGTGTAAGACTAGTGTTTTTACGTAATGTTCCTTGTTGACGGCTGTGATTTGAAAACTGTGAAGCTTACACACATCTTGTTGGCGTCTTTGAGATGGTGTCAATTAGTTTGTTCAGTAAGTTCAGTAAATTTAAATATAATTAAGCCAGAAGTCAGTTATGTGAAAATACCTCCTGCTGCCAGTAATGGATTGGTCCTGCTGTGCGTTTTGTATTGTGAATGTAAAATTGCCAGTTGTCCAGCCAGTGACAGTTTAGTCAGGTGGGAGCATATCAAACACTGGACCAGTTCTTTACATTTTAGTCATTTTTTTCTTTAATTTGAGTCTCATCTGCTGAGCCTATTTCAGAATATGCTTCATAAATGTATTATTGAGCATGATTCTGATGTTACATTTTGATAATTATGATAAAATAACTGTGTTCTGCTGTTGAAGAGAGTCGTCAGTGTTGCAAATTGGTTAAATTGCATGTCTTCTTGGCCCTTTTTCTCACTAACACGACTAATGAGTGGTGATGTGCCCTCAAACCATGTTGTTTTGGGCTGTTTGTGTACATTTGTGATGAGAATTTAAATGAGGCTTATACATGTTGTCCTGCAGTTCTACAAATATTGACTTTTATGCAGCGGAGCCATGTGTATATGTAGCTTTATAACTCTGATGATTTAAAAATCTGCTTTACTGGTGAGAGCTTTATGCAGCTGCACCCCTGGGCTTTACACAGCTTCCAAAAACCCACACCTGGCCTCTAAATGAACTTTTAGTGACTGAACAGAATCAAGAGAGGATTTTATTTACAGCTATATCCAAACCTTTATAGTCTCAGAAGATACAGAGGCATACCGAGGAATGCACTCAGCAAGCAGTTTCTCACATATTTGCAGTGGTTTGTTTCCAGTCCTCGGGGAGCATCTGTACTTGCATTACCTCCATTTGAGGCTCAAGACTGCAGAGAAAGAATCTCAGCTGGCAGTCGAAAACTAGTTTCAGTGTCATTATGCTGCACGGATAACAGACTGCGTTACATGAATACAAACCTTTCAGTGTTCAATAAGACTTGAAACTCGTCACTGACATAAAAAAATCATCGGGATAGTGTTTACATATCAGAAGCAGTGGGATTATTTTCGTCTATAACTTCAGTTTTTATTTTTCTGTTTTTTTAACCAGAGGAATTGGCCCCTGCTGACCACTGTTTTTCCATCTTTTAACTCTTATTGCTAAACCAGCTCTTATATACACCTTATTTCAGTGGGCTTGAGTCCAAGTGACTGTGGAGAAACGTCGGTATCGTCATTTGTAACAGCTGATAAATGAAAAATCCATCCATCCATCATCCAGCTCATGGTTGTGTGAGGGTCGTGGAGTCTATCCCAGCTGTCACAGATAGCTATGTTGACTCCCCAAAGGACTTTTCTGAGTCTCTGTGAAATCTGCATGTAACATGCATCTTACGCATCACTCCAGTGCTCAGCTTAGCTGCCCAGCTTGTAGAACACACAGTCCACTTCCATGCCGAGTTGAACCCGAGAAGTGGGAGCGAGCTTTGCACAGTTTTTCTGGTAGTTGACCTTTTGTCTGCTCATATTTCCTGCATACATTACACATTGCCTGTACAGCAATGTAGCCAATTTGGGCAGGCATGTGGATGTTTGTATTTTGCTGACTGATGTCCATACTCAGTTGCTCGCATACAGCATTCTCCAGTCCGTCTCACCCCTGGGAGTTGGTGCTCACAGACCCAGGTCAGTCCCATTGCTTCACAGAGAGTCCAGAGTTATGTCACAGCTATGTCTGTCAACCTGGCCTACCTTCAGTAGAGCAGTTGCAGAAAGGGAGGACGCTCTCGGCAAAACAAGAAAAGGAAGAACCATTGGAGACTTTCAGCGACACAGTGGTAGCAGGGATGTTTGATCGTTTCCACAAGGCTCTGCTGGCCACTAGAAGGTTCCTCACTTTTATGTGTAAATAAAAATAAAAAGTAAAAAAAGGAGAAGAGAAACACCCTTCAGCCATTTTAGATGTGTTAACATTGCATAGTTTGTCCACCAGAGGGCACTCTGTAACGTCCTTCAGGTTTTAGATCTCACCTTGGGTCTACACACCTGAATCAAATGATTAGTTCATTACCAGGCCTCTGGAGAACTTCAAGACATGATGAGGAGGTAATTTAGCCATTCAAATCAGCTGTGATGGATCAAGGACACATGTAAAACCTGCAGGACACCGGCCCTCGAGGCCTGGGTTTGGACACCAATGCATTAAAGTTTTAGGGAAATCTGTTTCATGTGTCTGAAAGAAACAAAAAAAAGAATCAGTCTTAAAAACCCCTGTATTGGTCATGCTCTTATGTCTTTTTTCCATTGCTCACTGTGAAATCAGCTGCATCTGAGCCAAATCTGAGCGTTTGCTCTCCTAAGAAGTCATTTAGAGACTCTGAGACCATGTCTAGAGAGCTTTCTCTCACAGGACTTCTGCTGATTGGAGTCTGAGTGCTCCTTGATGTATTGATCTTCCGTTGATGTGCTCACTTTTATTGCTTTGAATCCAACTGCACAGTGTGAACACAAGAAGATAGAAAGAAGATAAACGTGTTCATAGTCATCTGAATGTCAAGATGAGAAGACCGGTTTTTATGACTGCCTTATACTGCATGATCGAGATGATGGAGGCACACTACAGCTTTAGCAAAACAGCGAGCTTTTCATTGCAGCGTTGGATGTCTGCAACACTAAAAATGCTTGAAAAGTCATTTGGTGTAGTAGTCAGTCGAACAACCTCTGATAAAACCACTGAATTTGTCATTTGAAAGCTGCTTAAATTGGAGGATACAACCTGAGGAAATCTGACTTTTATTACCAACGAGTTAATGTGGTCGATAACACTAATCTGTTTCATTTTACACGTCAGACCTTCTCGTGTTTTTAAACGTTCCTGCATTCCTAAACATTCCTTTTCCAGTTTGGCATGAAAATGAGACAGGACCTGGCTGAACAAAGTAGAAAATACATTTGATCAAAGCCTTGTTGGAGTATTTAAAGTGGAAATTATGAGGGTTAAGTTCTTGACTAATGAAATCCGTCCAGTTCATTAAGTGGAGATTTTAACTGGAGATTTTAGGGCCTCCGCCTGATCACATCCACCTTCTTGGCTGCGTTTCCTGCCTCTCATTTATCTGTGAGAGTGTTCTGTGAAGGTGGCGGCTATCAGACATAATTGAAGAGCGGGGAGTCGTGTGTTGCAGTCAAGCCTCGTTTTAAAGCTGTAATGCGTCCAAAATTTGATTTGCCTGGCGTTGCCGCTGGCGCATCACAAAACGGAGGTTAATGGTTTTCAAATGTCAGTCTGGGAGCGAGAGAGAAGAGAGAGGCATTTATTTCAGATGGCTAAAGCGTCTTCAGATTAGAGTTTAAACCTTGAAGACTAAATATTTCTTCCATACAAAAACCTGACAAGAATGTAAGACTGTATTTTTCCTCCGAGGATGTTCCTGAGTAATATCAGACCGAGTGATTTCACAGGCTGTAGCAAAACAACGTGAAGCACTTTGAAAACAATTCTTAAAAGCCTGAACTCCGTCCTTCAGGTTGCCACGGCTTTTTATTTCCACACTATTAACTGCTGCTGTTCTCAGATGTCTGCTCATCGCAGCGATTTTTCTCTCCTCTAAAATGCGGTCTGCTCCATTTTATTGTTTCATCATTCATTACACGTTCGTCTTTAGATAAAAGCCAGAACAGAAAAATGAGAATTTCCGTGGCTCCACAGAGGGCCTGGAAAAGGGTGAAAAAAGGTGAACGCTTCTTTCAGACACAGTTGATATGCTGTAAAATCACTTCAGCAGATCTTTCAACACACCTGTGTCACTGTTTGATATGTCAAATATCTGTATAAAAATCACTTTTGAGATCTTATTTCCTCTAAATGTGTGCATGTGAGTGTGTATATTTCAGAACAGCGTTGTAGCTGAACACCCTTGTAAATTAAAGCCTTCGTTCCAGTCACATCTGGGCTTGATCTGGACTCGTTTTGGCAAGTACAACTTAGTTACAGCACTTGTTGTGTGGGCCAACAGTAATGAGGCGAGCATAACGTAGTAATATGGGTTGTGACAATCGTGGTGTGTCACAACAGACCGAACATCTGGCACGTGTAAAGTGTAACTGTGGCTGAGTCGAGGCAACAAGTCTCTCCCTGAGCCAGTGCAGTCAATCAAAGCCAAATGTGGTCCAAAGAAAACTGCAGATGTGAGACACTTTTGGGCCAAACAATTATTTTTATCTAGGATGCTGAGTGGGGGGGGGGGTTGTGTTCTGAACTCTATGCCAAACTCTGATATATAGGCTTGTCAGTGAATCCAATGCTGACTGCCGTCCCTTTCCTCTGCGGCTGACAGGTGTGCTGGTGGTGAATGTGACGTGGAGGAAGAGAACCTACGTGGGAACTCTGTTAGACTGCACCAAACACGACTGGGCTCCTCCAAGGTAACATTTACTATTTACTTTCTTTTCTTGCCTCTATCCAGCACTGTAGACAGGCTTTTGGGGTCCAGGCCCAGCCGAAAAGGTCACTGTGCTCCTTCAGCAAAATTCTGCTGATCTACGTTATGGGGTGACTGTTGCTCAGGAGGTAGAGCAGGCTGGAAGGTTGGTGGTTTAATGCCTGGCTGCTCCACTCTGCATGCCAAAGCGCTTCTGGGCAAGATACTGAACACCAAGTTGCTCTCTGGAGTGCGAATGTGTGTGAATGTTAGATAGAACGCACATAAGTGTGGAAAAAAAGTGCTTGGGTGAATTAGGCCTGTTGCATAAAGTGCATTGAGTGCTCAATTACAGTAGAAAAGCAGTTGCTGCAGCTCAAGTTATTCAGTTAACAGCTTAGTGTTTTTGCAGCGACAGCGCTAACCAGCATGACTGAGGAGGACGCTGACTTTGGAGCAGATGGTCCTAGGCAAGAGATTTTGAGATGCACCCCTCTCATTGCTTCGGAGCTAAGAAGAGATTCGTCAGCTTGTGAGGCTAGCTCTGATGCATCATATCACTTAACAATTGCAAAACAAATGGAAACATGTTGAGAATATTCTGCACTCACAGACACTAACTGTGTCTGTGAGAAAATGTATCTCCTGCTTTCTACACTTTGCAGTCTAAGAGAGATATTTTGCACTTTGTGTCTGTGGATACATTTCTGTATGAGCATACTGTGTGCGTTTGTTTGTGATATGCTTTCAAGTAGCTTATTTATCCATAACAACAGTAATGATAGTAGTCATGTGTATCTATTTGCTGTGTGTGGGAGTGTTTTAATGAAATAGCAAAGTGAATTGATGTCCCCCTGTCAAAGTTCATATGCTCTGGTGCCGAGTCTTCCTCTAATATGTAAGACAAACTTTACTCACACTGAAACACACAAGACTAGTGGAGCTCAGACAAATCAAGTGGGAGGTTTGGTTGGAGCTGCTGACCGCTATAAATCATGTCAGGCCATTCTCCTTTCCAGGACTTATATCACATTAAATTTTATACTTCAGTTTGGTACTGGTCCCACGCCACAGTGCATTGTGTGGGTTGTTTGCAATGGCAATGAATTGATTTTTCCAGAGAAAAGTTTCAGTAGTCTAGGCCAAAAAAAGACAGACAGACAAAGAAAAAACTAATCAATGAAAAATGTGTTGGACCTTCTTTACTTTAAGTTTCTAAAAGATGGTTCCTTACTCAAGGATGGCATCTGTGGTGAAATAATTTTCATTAACATTTCAAAACTAGAAGTCAGGTCTTTAGGTGGAAGCTCATTTTGATCTGTCTTTCACTTCCATTTAGACAAAAAAGAAAGGTATTATTAAAGATTAAATAGAGAGCCTTGCCTGCTAATGTGGTGCTTAATACAGTCACCAGGAGGTTTTTGCAGCAGTTTTTTTTCTCTGCGCTGAAGGTTATAGCAGTAGTTTAGTATGAATTTCGGTTTTCAAAACATCAATTTGGTTTGCTAAGCTGGGTTGTGAGCTTCGCAGTGTGTTTCTCTTATAAGCTCTCAGACATTTACTGTTGAAATCAGGCCCCAAGCAATTCATATTCCCACTGTAAACACACTTAAGGGCATACTGCTGCCTGGTTTATTTCCCTGTTTGATCCATCGCGTTTTGTTTCATCATTTTATTGTTATTGGCTTTTATTTGCTGCTGATTGTTTATTTGATTAACTGGAAAGAGCACCTATTTCTTCAAAGTGCTTTAATGTTGCTAAAATGATAAAAGGGCTCAAATGGCTTTGGGGCTGTCAGCTGTTGTGATGAGCTTTAACAAAAACGCTCTCCACTCTACATCTCAACAGTTTCATAAACGATGAGTGGTTTTTGTAATTGTTGAGTGGAAAATGTGACAGTCCCTCCTCGCTCCGATGAAACCTCTCAATTATCAACCCTGTATGTAAACGATTGTTGTCATGGCAATTACTGCTTAATCTCAGAAAACGGGCACCAAATTCATTCGGGTTCTCATCAGTGTGGACGTCTGTCAATGGTGACCAAATCTGGGTTTTGTTATATAATTCAATGGAATAAAACCCTTCCTCTTCTATGATTGATTCATCCATTTTTGAGTGAAAACGCAGCTGAAAGATTTAACTAAAATTGGATGAAATATCAAAAATAAGTTTCAGATTATTAAAAAGTTGAGTGGTCGGAAAGCATCATCACTCAGTTGATTAAAAAACACGTTTTAAATAGAAGAGATATCCTTGAAATGTCAAAGGAAAATACATAAAATTTCAGTTGCATGTTCCGGCTGCTTCTGTGACATTCAGGGACACACTGATGGAGAAAAAAGCAATTACAAACATCACAGAAAATGTGAGATATCATCGTTTTAAAATCACAGAGGGAGACGAGAAAGTCTAGTCTCAACGTGCTCTGCAGTCCGTTCCATTAATAAGGTGATTAATACCCAAAACTCTTTTTCCAAGGTCAGAATTTATTCACTGGGTATTTAACACAAATCAGTCCTGTGATAACGTGTCATAATTAATGCATTAGAAGGCCAGCTCCGATGCAAGGTTCAGAGTCCGGCGTCTAAAGCCATGCTTTACACTGCGGATAAACATAAAGTGAGGCATTTTTCTCATCACAGCAGACAGGTTTTTGATATGAATAACAATATCCGAGTGTGGAAAAGCATCTCCAGTGTTAAGATGCTAGGCACCGAGGTAAACAGCATCAAAAGACTTCAAAGTAGAAGGGACGGCAAGTGAATACAAAATGTCTCCATATCAAATACAGAGATAACTGTGGATTGTACAGGATTTTTTTATGTTATCAAAAGAGGAGCAGGCTTTGTACAGAAAAAAGTCGATTTTTATGCCTGACGACTGGGTAAATTGGTTCAGATGAGCCTTGAATGGTAATATGTTATCTCATGGGGTCTCTGTCTGATTCTGGAGTTCAGTTTGGGTAATGATATGAACAAGCTGTTCTTGGTATAAAAAATGAAAACCTTTCAGGAACAAAAGCATGGACATGAAAAAGAGAATCTTGTTTTCAGCTCAGGATTTAAGGAAGATGTCATGACCTCAACAATAAATAATGGAATATATATTCTACAAATACAACAACACTAGGGCTGTCCTGAATAGCATTCAGTTCATAGTTTACAGCAACAGTCACCTCAAGTCAGTGTTGTAGGGTAAAGACCCTACAGTATTAGATGGAAAACACCAACAATCAGAGGACAACCCCTCTTCATCCTCATTAGTAAGCACAGTACGAGAGAGACAAAAGTAAGAAACCTTCTGTTGTGTCTCATTATTTTACATGTTATTGGAGCCAAAATCACAGCACAGCCGTCATCTTTAAGCAATTTCTTTTCTCACTTTCGAAGCATATTTCCTTGTGTGGAAGAGTAAAATCAAAGCAAACTGTTTGGAAGTACAATGTTGAAAGAGTTTCTTACTAACTTAACTAACCCAAATTGCACTTTCCACAGTTACTTTTTAAGTTGCTCATTCTCCTATTTCTGTTTTTCTATTATTCAGAACTTAAAGAGTTACCTTCTGGATAACCTTCCCTCTCTAACTCACACAAAGGCTGCTTTCGCAGAGCAGAATGAGTTTAATTATTTTTATGTATTTTGTGGCATCAGTGTGGGTTGTTTTTGGAAGTGCACAACTGTCCTCTCACATGTCTTATCTGATTTATTACTTGACACTATATTTTTTTGTTGTACTTAACGTGCCCAGGATTACTCCAGTCAAATGATTTGAACTTTGGGACAAGTCAACCAGAAGTCCTTTTATCAGTCTTTCACATGACTGTCAAAAATTTTGTCCCACTCTTTTTTACATCGTGGCTTCAGTTAATTGAGGTCTTAAAGTTCAGAGCATTGCAGACTTGTCACAGTCTGGACTTTGAGTTGACCAATATAACACCTTGATTAACAGAGACCTGTAGAAGTAGCTCTTGTCTTTTGGCAGTATTACATTGTCTGATCTTGTCATGTTTCGGCTGTGTGCAGGCAAGAGAAGGACCCAAACGCAAAACTCACCACGCAGGAATAAAACTCAAAAAGCTGCTTTATTGCAGAATGGCACAAAAATATAACAAAACTAAACTGGGGCATGGATAAACTGACACAGGGAAACACAGCCATGAGGGGGACTACGACACTGACAAAGAGAAACACAGGGCTCAAATACACAGAGGGATAACGAGGGAACAAGACACAGAAGGAGAGCACAGCTGGGAGTAATCAGGCTGGACGAGACAAAGGAAGCAAAACTAGAAACACTGACATGAGACACGGACCTCCAAAGTAAAACAGGAAACACACTGACTGAACTCTAGACATGTAAACTTAACAGCAACTGGGGAGACAGAACATACAGTAGGAACCTGAAACATGGTACAAAAACGTCACAGTAGACACAACATGGAACACAGGGAAGCCATATTACAAAGCCAAAGAACTAAACCTATGATAACCATAACTGAGACCTAGGGAAACAAGAAACAGTACAACAAAGGACTCAAAACATAAACCATAAAATAAAAACACAAGATCTCTTCAAAATAAAATAGGAAACATAATGAGACGCAGACATGACAACCAGAACTTGACAACGTAAGACACAGACATGAAACACATGAAGAGCAGGGGAGACTTAACATGGGTTGGAAACACAAGGGGGAACTAATAAGCAAATGAACATAGGAGACCTAATGAGCTTAAACATACTATAAACATCAAAATGAACTAAAACTCAAAACACTGGGTCATAAGACCCAGGATCGTGACAGATCTTAGGGTGAATTTGCTGGAACATCCTTCTTTGGGACTTTCCCAGGAATGTTTTTCCATTTGTGAACAATCTTTCTTATGGTAGAATGATGGGCCTCAAATTGTTTGGGAATGGCCTTTTAACCGTTTCCAGATTTATGGGCAATAACTGTTCGTTCTCAAAGCTCTAAGATCAGCTGTAGAAGTCTTTTCTCGATTGAATTGTGTTATTACCCACCTCAAAACTGTCAGAAACTCTGCTTTTGTAGAGTTAGTCACACTTAAAGATGATCAGTTAATCAAGGGCTTTTGATTAATTGATTAGTATGACTGTTATTTGATCAAAGGGAATTTACTTAGTTCATTGTTTTTTTCCTCCTCTGTCTAGGTTTTGTGAATCACCCTCC
This sequence comes from Rhamphochromis longiceps, assembly GCF_057381845.1. Lineage (NCBI taxonomy): Eukaryota > Metazoa > Chordata > Actinopteri > Cichliformes > Cichlidae > Rhamphochromis > Rhamphochromis longiceps. The sequence continues at coordinate 40,767,898 of NC_140568.1, read as the reverse complement.
AGTGACCCTGAGTTACCAGGTGGTCGTGGCCGGGGAAAGCGTATGCGAATTGCCATGGCCGATCGACCCTGTGTAGAGCCGACCCCTGCTGCCAAAGTCCGTGGTCTGTCTCAGCACAGGAGCCGCGGAGGTGGTGTGGCCGGAACAGCTGCACCTATCCACAGCAAAGGAAGAAGAGGCAGTCTTAACCTCATCAACAGCAACTGCCGAGCACCTCCTTCTTTCTTCACTGTGGAGGAAGTGAAACCAGCCTCTCTCTCATCTGGGAAGCGAAAGAACAAGCCACCATCTGACTTGGATCTCAGCCTGGTGTCCTCAGATGACGTTAAAAATGGCAATGGGAAGAGGATTCGTGCAAAATCCCGAAGCGCCCCGTCCACACCACAGGGTAAATCTGACCCATCGTTTATGGATCCAGGAGGAGGCTGTGCTTCATCACCACCACCACCCATCCTCATTGACTGCCCCCACCCAAACTGCACTAAGCGCTATAAGCACATCAATGGCCTGCGCTACCACCAGACGCATGCACACCTGGAGGTTGAGGAGCAGCGGAAGCCTGAACTGGAACCCATGAAGGATGGGGAGAGCGAAGAACGGCTATCAGACTGCGAGGACAGCATCAGCAACATGACATATGACCTCTCAGAGACAAACAACAGCACTAATACCAACAGCTCCTCAAAGAAAAATGCTCCTCTGTATAAGGTGACCACAGTGGGGTCACCTAAAAACAGACGACTTCTTCTCAGTACCGACCACAGCCCCACAGCCAACTCCAAAACCAGAAGAACCTCACTGCTAAAAGATGGTCTAATTGATGACCTTAGCAATCTGCCAATCATATCAAACATGACTGTGGTTCTGGAGAACTGCATGGTCCCAGACAGGAACTCCTCAGTCGAGATGCCCAAACTGGAAGCTGAAGGTTTGATCGAGAAAAAGGGAAATGCCTGTGATAAGGGCAAGAAGGCCAACGGGAAGGTAGAGAAGCTGTCCAAGTCAAGGACCAACCGGCCAATTGCTCCAGCCCCTGCTCCCCCTAAACTTATCGCCATACCCAACACAACATATCCATCCAGCACAGCAGATGCTGTTAACTCACAGCAGCCATCTCCTATGGCAGCTGTAGGCCTCACTAGTAAAAATCTTCCTTTGAAACCCATCAAGCCAAAGTTAAGCATTGTTGTAGAGCCAAGCCTGGTCAAAGCTACGCTGGTCACCTGCAAGGAGACCAGGAAAAAAGAAAAGCGGAGACTTAAAGACAAACATAACAAAGATGCAGTGAGAACACCTAATGGAGACAGCAGTGGAATAAAAATGGATGATGGTGTTGGGTCTAAAATTGGGGTGAAAGAGAATTCTGGAAGCCTTCTAAAGGAACACCTCAGCAAGCAGGATGTAATGAATGGACTCAGTGAGAGCCAAGAGAGCAGGATGGCCAGTATTCGTGCTGAGGCCGACAAGGTCTACACCTTTACTGACAATGCCCCCAGTCCCTCTATTGGTAGCTCATCACGCCTTGATGCAAGTGGTAGTTGCCTGGGTACAGCAGACAGCAGCAGCAAGAATAACAGTCCCGCCTACTCTGACATCTCAGATGCTGCAGATGATGGGGGATCTTCCGAATGTCGGTCAGATGGAATCAGATCCAAGTCTGGCTCCTCAACTTCTTCCGAGGTGAGCTCCAACAGCAACCATAGTAACTCTGGTAAAACTCCACCCACAGCATGCACCCCGTCATCAAAAGACCCTCAGTCCCCGTACTACCATAGTTATGAGCCCTACTACCTGTCAGGATACATGCAGTCAGATAGGCAGAACAGCAGCAACATGACTTTCCACAAAAGCTCAGCCCACGACTGCAAGGGGAAAGACAGAAAAGAAGAAATGAAAGAGGAGGATAAAAACTCCTCCCACGAGTTCTCTGATTCCAAGAAAGGTGACGGACCACCTCAGTCTCAGCTACAGCTGGCTATGAGTCAGACCCAGACAGCTTTGGCCCAGTCCCTATATTATGGCCAGTATTCAAGGGGACTGTACATGGACCAAAAACTGTTATTATCTTCCAAATGCTGTGACCAGACATCCAGTGCCAAGCAGAGGGCACAGACTGTGAGAGACAGTGAGGAAGTTAAACATATGGTTGGGTGTTCAGCTGGTGGACCCATGCTAGGTAAAGGTCCAGACGGTGCTAAAGGTTGCTGTCCCAAACCTGTCCTGTCCTATGTAGAGATGAGTGAGAGGGGAGAAAGGGGACAGAGCCTGGGCATAAAGTCAGTGCACAGTGGCATGGTGGACCAGCACCAGGTCTCAATGAAAGACTGTGATGACATCAAGTCACCCTCCTCTTCCTCTTCTTCATCACTCCACAACCCAAACAGTCAGACAGATCTGGACTCAAATGTTTCCTTTTCCAGTGTAAGTTTCTCCCTGTGTCTATAACCTGCCGCCGCCGCTGATGGTGTTGTTGGTGTGCTTTAATGACTGCTGTTGAGTGTCACAAAGAGATTAATCACACAGTGTGTACAGCTAAACCAATAGGTGCTAATAAAAAAAGACCATGTGGCTTCTGTGGTGGTGTAGCTCTACTTTAACATGCTACTTCGTTCAAAATTGTTTGATTTGATGGAGGCAAACGATTTTGATGTTTAGAGAGAGAATTACCACCTTAGCTGTAAAGAAGCTAAAAAAAACCCCTTTCTAACCTGTAAGCTTGTACAGATTTGTAACCCATGTCTTCTCACAATGCGATTAATCGCTGACTCTAGCCATGCTGATGTAAAAAAGAAAAAACAAACAAAGGCTGTACAAATTGAGCGAAAGCTGCGTTGGGGAGGGTAGGTTCTTTTTTTTCTTGGCCTAAATTCTGCACTTGATCATGTGTGAGGCGTGTCTTGATTCGTGTCATTGAGAGGGACGCCACAGTCTTCACATCCCACTTCTGAATGGCCGCCTGCTGTTGAAACGTCGTCATCCTTCATCAACATCACACCCAGAGCCAGTGATAGATGGTCTGTCTATGGCTCTGTTCACTCAGTGTTTCCTCTATAGTCATTCAGCAGCGGTGGGCCGCCGCAACAAGAAATTTTCCACCCCTGTTAAAAAGAAAATGTGCAATGAAAGTCATAAATTTGCTTTGCTTTTCCTCCAAAAATCCCAAGAGACAAAGAGATAACATTTAGACTTAATCCAAAAAAAGGCATTTAGTTTTAGCCCTTCGACTACCCGTGTAAACACAAACTGGGACAGACGTGGACTGGAGTTGAACCAACCCCAAAATGACTCCCACCCACCACTGTTAACAAAGAATTATAGGGGAAACACTGCAAGTAGCACCAACACTTGTCCCCATCGATCTAGCCCTCAGACGGCCCCACCTGGGCTCACCGCCTCGCTCACAGCAAATACTCAGAGCTACAGAGTCAGCATGGGGAGGAGGCTGAGGAGGGCGAATCAGACAGTGGAAAAGAATGGGGAGCTACCATGGAGCCTGCCGGAGCCAAGATGACTTCAGGAGGAGGAGGTGGAGGAGAAAGAGGAGGAGTTGTGGGTGCAGATGCTAAAAAAGCCAGGGTCCATGCACCGCACGATCTCCCGCCTGCCATCGACACGGAGGATTCAGACAGGCTGGAAGGGCTGGATGATCAGGGCCAGGAGCCAATGGGAGGGCTGTCTGAGGAGTCACAAAGTGCCCGGGCGGCAGTTTCTCCTCCAATGACCCCTCAGCAGCCCTACATTCAGTACCAGCACTCCTCCTATCAACCCTACCTGGCAATGTGCGAGAGCAGTGGGGGCTCCTACAGAGGGGTATCCCCAACCCTGGTCCACAATTACCCAGGTAAGACTGAGTGAAGGTTTGAGTTAATGTTAAGGGCGTAGTTCAACATTTTGGTAAATATGTTATAAGAGCTCAGAAGACAAAGGCGGAACAATGCAAAAATTAATCTAGGGAACTGTTAGCTATTTACCTCTGTTTCCACCATTTAGTCTCGGCTCAGCTAAGTAGTTTAGCTAAAGTTCTTGTTTACACTTATACTTGCGTATTCACATTAAAATACAGTAGAGTGCTACATCTGAAACATTCAGTTTGAAGTTTAAGCTGAAGCAATAACAAGAATTGATGTGCTAGTTGCAACTGAATCACTGAAAGGCTTTTAAATGAGTGAAGATGCATAGTTACATAGTATTAGCCATCATATGAGTTTTACCTGCTGTCATTCAGCAAATAAAATACCCTTCACTGATTACAGAGGCTGGTGTTTATCTGGCATGTCGCATCAGGTTTGTGCTTTTTAACATCCTAAGATACCAGGAAGATGAGCTGACTATAAAACAGTCAAGCATTTCTTCTTTGTTCCCCTCACACAAAAAGAAGTGGGTTGTTCACTTGCCTGTGCAGTCTGAAGTGCGTACACTTGCACACATCACATACGTTATGCAGTGCTCCGCTGCACATAGTCTAATCTCCCAACACTTTGTGAATACTGAGAATATCAGTGAACATAACTGAGCAATATATAAATTTGCTTCTCCGGTGAGTCACTCATTCTTCATTCACAGCTGATGACAGCTCAGCCTCAGCAGGATGGCTGGGGGTCCTTTGTCTGAAAGGATATTGTCACACAATGCTGCCCCCTATACTGGAGTATGAAAGGCAACTGCAACAGCAGGCCTTTATTTATGAAACTGAATTCCAATTCACAACATAATCTCTCATATATATTGCGTCTGTTCATTCTCCTTGTTCATATACAGCAAAAGATGAGTTTGCTTAACATGCAAAACTATATTAAGAAATTTTCTTGATTATTTTTGGCTTAGTTAATTCTTTAAAGCCTGAACCATGAAATAACTGTCAGAAAATTCAAAGGTTTTGAGTATTTGGTGGCAAATTATAAATATATCAATTTGCATATATGAGTTTTAGTAGTGTCACATAGCTACGTTGTGTATTTCTTAAAAATGTAAAGTGCAATTCATTTAGATTTATAATAAAGTTTAATAAGTGCAAGTATAAATATCATATATATCATGTTAAGTATTGCAAATGAATGTACTGGTTTGGAGTTGGTAATATAATTTGTATTTTTTATAGATATGTAAAGTTACTGTGTGCCTGTTTCTTTGTTTCTGTGTTTGTCGTCATAGGTTTTCATTATCCTCTGTACGGTAAGACAGCAGGCAGGGAAGAATCGGAGGTGACACCACCCGGCAGAGGAGGAGCGGTGAGCAGCAAGCAGAGCAGCGACTCATCCTCATCCTCAGCCATGGAGCTGCTGCAGCAGCAGAGCCATCAGTATCACGGAAAATCACCTGCTGTGAGAGGCTTTACTGCCACATCCACACTGCAGCTCACAGCGACACACTTCTGATGTTTGTTTTCCTTCACACGACACAGATCTGATATCTTCCTCAGACAGGAAAAACACCTCAGGGAAAGATAAAGATGGGGGTAAAAATGGTAGCCTGCTTTGATTCCACTCTGCATTTAAAGCAGTCACTCATGAAGACCATCACATAACATCAGCGTGGCATAAACATGCCTTATAAACCCCTAAATAGGAAACTATTGTGACGACCTCAACACATACATGTGCAAAGAAGGTTTTAGGATTATTTTTATAATCAGGTTATTGTTTTGTTTTTCCTTTGCAGACAAAGCAACAGAGAGAGAGAGGAAAAATATACTAAAAGCCCTGCATGTGGGTGTCCCGCAAATGATTTGGTTCGTAAAGACTGGACTTATTATATTAATAAAGTTCAGCCTGGAAACCACAAAGTAAAGCCGGCAAAATGTTGACTGTATAAGTTAACTGTCTGATGGATTATATTTCTATTCCATTAAATGAGTGTTTAGATGTGCCCTAGACAGTTTTAGCCTTTGTGAAGTTTAACAGTTAAAGAAAAATAAAATCATTTGAATATTAGCACACTTAGAAGTCTCATTTTTTAACAAGTTTAAGGCGCATATATTAAAGCTTAAAGAACCAAAAATGTTTTACAGTAGCCTGCAGGTAACAGGAGAAAAGCAGGAATCAAGTTGCTTCTAACACAATGTACGCAACAAAACATGCACAACTTTTGACTTTACTTTTCGACTTCAGACTGACACTAAAACCTATAGATGCTCCTCCTACATCATGGTTTGTGGTCCACAGGCTCTTCCAGGATTGGTAAGGGTATTTTGGCTAGTCTGTAAGTGGTGGCTGCTTATCTCATATATAACATCTCCCAACCTGAACTTGGATTTTACTCATTAGCTTCTTATTATAGGCCTGAATATGTGTGTATTTAAACACTATCACCATGCAAACTTGTTAACAAAGGCATGACTGTTTCAGGATGTCTTGTCTTACATGGGTCACTTCAGAAGGCAGAAACAAACCTTTTGCTGTTTGCTGAAAAAATCCTAGAGATACAATTTTGCATTTTTTTCTTAAGCTTGGCAAAATTAGCCAAGATAATTCTTGATTTGATTTTGTCAATATAAAATAACTTCTCTTGGCATGATGTGAATGTAATAGATCAAAATAGTGATCACATCTAAAATCTTATGGAGACAGAAAAGTGAAAGGCACAGTGTAAGCGTGTGTGTGTATGTCTGTATGTGTATGTGCGTGCGTGTGTGTGTGTGTTTGTAGCCTGGTGAGAAGGGATCCCCTGAGGGAGAGAGAGAGACGGAGAGAGAGAGGAACCATGTGTCATTCGCCCGACACCTCCACACACACCATCACACACACCTGGGTATGAGCTACAATCTGATGTCAGGACAGTACGACATCTACCAAGGTATGAATCTGCAAAACAAACGCAGACAGTGTTTAGATAATGAGATATGCTATACAAAATAACATGTTACTGGAATCACATTACATTTTTCTGTAACATAGTAATCACATTACAGTTATGGTGTTACTTGCATTAAGAAAGTTCTTCAGTTACCTACAGGATTGATGGATTTCAAAATAAAAAAATCAAACGTGCATTTTATTCCTGCACATGCTACAATTAGATGACTTCACATCATGTGCAGGGAGGCAAAAATTAGTTGAGTGGTTGCAAGTTTTCAGGAGTGGACACATCAATAATACTTCTACTCTAATTGCACAAAACGGGTGAGAAGCTAATATTAAAGTGGAAACAGACTAAAAAGCCGAAAAAGCTGTTGCTAACGTGACTCCTTTTGCTGATTTTCAGCTTTGTTGTCAACCTGATGTTTGCTCTTAAACACTGAAAACACATTTTGTGTGTTTGTCCTGGTTAGCATAGAGATTTGTATCATTGTGTGGGGCTACAGCCTAAAGTGAGATTTAAGCTTCTGTGATAAATCTATGCCATAGATGCACCATAACCACAAACCTTTCTGAATCCCTGTGCTTTAACTTACGCCATAACCTCACATGCATCTCCCTAGAAATGTAACAGGATGTCACATTAACAGAGATTGTAATCAACTGTGATTGGCTCATCCTGTAGACCAGCGGTCCCCAACCTTTTTTGCACCACGGACCGGTTTATGCCCGACATTATTTTCATGGACCGGCCTTTAAGGTGTCGCGGATAAATACGACAAAATAAAACTAGTACCGGTACTGAAAAAAAGAAGATTTATTCATAACACACGTGAAAAGACCCAGGAAAACCGAGTTAACGATAAAAACGATAACAAAATAACGCTCAAAACCGATAAAAACCCTGAAAACTATACATTTCACACCTGAGCCTCAACTCTCGCGGCCCGGTACCAAACGACTCACGGACCGGTACCGGTCCGAGGCCCGGGGGTTGGGGACCGCTGCTGTAGACAATGGATCAATTCAAAGAGAGAATCTTCAGCACCAAGTAGTGTATTGGCAGTGGAACTGCAGAGCATTGCATGCACACAACACACACATGGTGGCAACAGTGTCGGCCACTTGAGTGTACTACGACATAGGCTCTAAAAGACTTAAGTCACACATTACTCTCATACTGTTAATTGGTAATTATCTGACAGTGCATCTCAGGCCATGCAAAGCATACGTGATGTCACAAAGGAGAAGTTGTATTAAATAAATGACTTTCCTCAGGTACCAGCTGAGGAATGTAGTTCATTACCTGTTTCAAAAAGTAAAGTAATACATGACCTTTTTTTGAGTAACAACTCCAACATTGATCACAGCTGACTTTCTCTTCATGTTCCTATTCCTATGTTTTTAAGGGTTGAGCTCCAGGTCGCTGGTCTCCAGTCAGCAGGTGTCAGGGCACTCCTCAACTGGTACGTTTGAAACACACACTGAAATTATGTTAAAGCTTCACTGGTTCCACCTGGGAAACCAGGGTAAATGGGCCAGAACATCTTTAATACATAGACTAGACATCTTTGTTGAGACTTCCTTGTACAACTTTGAAAAGGGTGGAGCAGCATGGACTCATTGTTGGGATACTGCTCTTTAGTCTCTAATTCACTGTCTTTAAAGATCTTGATATACTGCACATATATTTATCGTTTTGCCTGCTTTTATTGTTAGACTTTATATATTGCTTTAGTTCATTTTTTATTATTTCTTTTCATGTACAAGTTCTTAAAAGAAAGGTTTATGTCGCCCTAATAAGGAGACAAATTAAGCACAACTGCTGCTTAGATTTTTAATGCAGATTGCCTTCAAATCACGGAAGCATTTTCTAAGTTAGCTTGGATATTAATACTGTAAAAACTAGGCCCATTTTTGTATTAAAGCTCTGGCACACAGAGTACTGAAGTGGCCAGGGTGTTGTTTTACTGCTGAAATTACTCATCATTTATGTGCAGAATATCCTGTTCTGCTCTCAGTGTGGCTCACAGACTCATAAATTATCTACCAGGTTTTCATATCATGAAATGAATTGGCTAAAATTTTCTCTCATAAAATGCAAACTGAGAGCAAAACGAGCTGGACAATTGTCTCATTTTCATGCCGTCTGCCAGGTCAATAAATCTAATATCTGAAACTTCTCTGCTGGGAATAACAGCTCTCTGCTTATTCGGCTGTGCGACACTCGTACCTCGTTGCTGAAATTATCCTCCAGTAGATCATTACCCTCTCTCCAGTGTTTTCCATATACTTTCATAAACCATATATCACCATGTTTGCTTAAAATTGTGAAAATATTCCAGAGGGAACCTGACAGGCAGTTAAAAAGCTTAATGTGATGATTACAGTACTGCTGCAGACACTGCAGTTGTCTATAAATGTAAATTGCTGTGAAATGGAGGAGATTAACAGCAGTGATGGCAACAGTGGAGGCACACAGCTGCAGAGAAATGAAGAATATCCACGTTTCTCTGTAGAATCCAAAAACAGGAGCAATTTGTAATCTTCCTGGAGTGACATCTGCAGATCATGTACCAATTATCTCTGTTTCTCCTTCAGGTATTAAAGAGTTGTGTTACAAAAAACTACTTGAAAGAACAAATAATAAAATGCCCCTTAAAAGAGATCCTATTTCGATTTTACTGGCTTTCTGTTATATAAATATACTGTTGCAAGGAGATCCTTAATATGGTCATCTCAGGCACATATGTCCCACCCACCTGATGTTTAAAACTTCTTTTTGTAAGTGGACAGTAATCAGGAGAAGGCTGGCTTAAATGTGTCTTTTCTAATCATCTTTTTAAGAATTTAGCAAAAAAGTTCCCGCCAGTATCGGCATCTTATCAAATGCTGTATTAAGTTGTATTGAGATATTTTCAGGATGTGTGCTAGTCATTAATTTATTTTTAGCTGCTCCCACAGAAATGGGTGTTGCTTCAAGGTTACACTGACTCACTGTGCCATCTTGTGGTACAAATTGGTACTACACGAAAGTAGAGCACAGCCCCAGTTCAGCTTCAGTTGATATCTCTTCAGCATATATGTGTGCGGGTCATAAAGATGTAGCAGTTGAATCTTAATGTTCTTTTCAAAGCTTTAGTTAATTCTGAAAAGTTTGAAGTTGGTGTTAAGCACAAGAATTTACAATAAGTACCTTTAACGGGAGAGTCACCGTCAATGAACAGGAGTGAAAACATCTTAATGTCACACAGAGGATGAACTGAGGAGGCTGCACCAACGCCCAGTATAATTTACATTTGATTAATCATGTAAAGTGACTCTATTAGCTTTAAAGAATAAAAATACAAAGTGAAACAATCATAATCTGTCCTATTTATAGTTTACACGATTCAGTGTCCTCTGAGAGGAGGAAGAATTTTCATGGACTATAACAACTATTCATGCAATGTTAGGGATATCATTAACATGAGATAACAACAAGTAGATGTAGCCAGTTTTATGGTATGTTTACACATTAAGAAGCAGGTTGTCCACCCTGGTTCTTGAAAAACATGACAGAAAGCACAACAATGCTGCATTAATTTCAATCATAGCAGTTAATAAACAGTGTTTGTAATTGAAATTGTGTTGTCAAATCTAAACAGGAGGCCTGACTGTTTTCACCCAGCACAGATGCATCTCTACTTCTGTTCAGCATAAATCCTAAGTGTAGTAAAGTTTACCTTTTTTTTTTTCCTGTCTCCACAGACAGCGAAGGGAAGAAGTAGGACCATGTGACCACGTCTCACATGAGGAATGGCAGATTTATCAGACATCAATTCCATGGTGTTGAATAAGCTTCGCCTCGCTGAGAGGCAGAGAACAAAAAAGAAAAAAAAAATCAAGAAAAAAAAACTTCTTTCATTTCTTACTAATAAAAGAAGAACCACTTTTATAACTCATCACAGAGGAACTGATGAGCTGACAGCAGGACGGGAAGCAGGACCAGGACCTGTTTGAGGACGAACTACCTGTATAAATCCAGAATCACTGACTTTTAGAGCTTTTGGTTTTACAGAGTTTTGACAGAAGCAGGTGGCATGTATGAAACAAAACATCCCAGAGCGCCGTGCACTCAGCCCAACCAGGGCTGTGGTACTTAACTTTAGAAATGCACAGTTATTGTCGTGTATTATGATGATGATATGACTGAATGTATTGATGATGACTTACACTTTACCACATTAGTGTGGATCTGTTTTTTTTTTTTTTTTAAATGGGACAAAAACAGCATTAGGAAGCTAAAAAGTCTATTATTATCCTTATTATTCTCATTATGATTATTGAAGTGGAAGTCCTCCTCCCTCCATAGTGCTGACGCTACATTTGTATTACTAACCTGTAACTTGAGCGTAACCATGTTGATTGTATTGTCTTTATGTGAGAGTAAACCTTCACATTGACCTGCCCAGTGCCATGTAGGAACCCAGTGGTGTATATATTCTGTACAGATTCATGGCAGAGCACTAACATGCTTTATCGTACACTATGTTGATCTCCATCGGCCGTGTATGGGAGCAGAGGGCAGAGCGGGGACGACCGGCAGGAACAGAGCCACTGTTTATCTCGCTGACTTCAGTTTATCTGCAGCACATGCGGTGATGTCATTGGTTAGACTGCATACGTGATGAATACAATCAGTTCGCCCCAGTTTGTGCTTCTTATGAGTGGCAGTGTGCCTGAGGGATGTTAGTGTCTGTGAAATATCTTCACACCTACTGGATGCACTTTCATTATTTGCGTACAGATAGTTTTTCAGGTGTGCTATATTTAGGCCACTGTTGAGTGAAGTATAAGTAACAGATGATTTCTTTTGAACGCATTGCAAATCTACATCACATGCATCTGAGCTTTGTACATCAGAGAAGGACATGGCCACTGTGACTTCCTTTACTTTTGAAGCCTCACCTTTACCATTTTGGTCCCCACCATGTTAGTCTGTTTGGAGTTCATATTTGGCCTCGGGAGTGGGGTGCTAAGTTATCAGCTAGCTAGTTACATCCATAGACTAACAGTGCAATGCACAGTCACAGATATCTGCTAATTAGCGCTATATAAGAAAAATTTACATAGCACTAATTACTAACTATAACTTAAGCACAATTAAATTTTATTTGCACGAGCATGTCCTGCGCAGCAGGTCATACAATGTAGAATGTATATAGAGTTTTGTTAAAAATGTTTCAAATGGCACCAACAGCACAAACACAGTTGAGAGATCCAGTTTAGAGACTCCGATTAGGAGAAGAGGTGCAGGCTAGCAGACAGTGATCAGGTACAGCTACCTGGGTTGGCACACCTGCCAGCCTTAACAAAATCCAAAGCTGAGCAGAAAAATTGATTCATCCCTTATAGAGTTCTTATGAAAGAGCAGAATTAACTAATTTTATAGCTACATTTTTTGCAGGAGCATTGATTCATTTTGGAGCTAGCCTCCAGCAGCTATTAGAAAGACTGCAATTCAACAGCAGCATCGCATGCATGTTTTTGCATGCACTAGCAAGCCAGACTGATAAAACCAGCGAAAACAACAGTGTTTAGCAGCGGCTATGAGTAATATAGGGATCGTGTTTTCAAAAGCTGAATTGTTTTTTGAGGCATGCTCAGGGTCCATCTAACTGAAGTTCTGGAGCTCGCAGTCATGTCAAATACAGATTACTCTAAAAGTCTATAAATAGACTAAAAAATGCAAATTAGAACAGTTATAGTTTGATCTACTGTGAAAGATCATGTGATATGTGACATGATACGTCTAATCTGATGAGCTCAAGTTAAACAGCTTGGAAAGAGCAAACGTCAAGGCTTAATGTCAAAGTGATTTTGAAGTCAGATGTACAGACTGGGGCTTATAAATTCTGTTGTTAAAATACCTCTCTGTGAAGGATAAGTCCAGTGAACGTTTTCCTTTCTAATGGAAATTATTTACAATAACCTCGAGGCTGTCTGAAACATGGTATTTTCACTCAGGTAAAATAGTGAGTTGATGGAAAAAAACCAAAAACAATAACTGGCACCGATTTGTTTATCAAATGGAACGACTAGATGCAGACTGTGAACTTGGGGTTGACTTCTGTTTTCTTGTTATTCTTTTGTTTTTTCACATTGTGCATTAAATCATTGACTTGCATGAGATTCTGCTCAGTTTCGATTACAACATTTTGCCATCTAAACAGTTTTTAGATGCATACAACAGAATATTTTAAGATTCTTGGGCTCTAGGAAAAAAATAGTTGGTTTGATTACAATATTTATTTTCAATGACACTTACAGTGATAGAAAAGTTGCCAGAAATATCTAATGAGATCAAATCTGCACTCAAATAATGAAAAGTGGATGCACACTGGCCATCCTTTTGTTGAAATGCCCACATTTGTATTGTCAGTGATGACTGTGGGGACATACTGTATATGTGGAGTGCCACAATCCTTCGCCCTGCTCGTGCTCTTGCTCCCATGCTTTCTACAAGTTAACTAGCTCACAGCAGAGTCCCTGATAGACAAAAAGGTCTGACTTTACCATTGGTGTTGTACCACTGCCAGCTTAAATAAGGTTCAGTAGATGCATGTATGTTTACAGATGATCCAAAATTTGTTCAAAACTCACTGGAGAACTACTGTCAGAGTGATAATGTTTATATCTGGCATATGTGCTTAAAAAGACCAACAGTAGACCTCTAATAGGCTGTTTCCGCAAATATAGTTTCAGGTTGTCAGTCAAGCAAATAATCCAAGGCTTATTTCACCAGCCCTCTGATCCAAAAGCCTCTGGATGGTCAGCTATTATCAATAGCCACCATGTCAAGAGGATTATGGCTGACAGTGAGGGCCAGTTAATGGTTTCGATATCAGCTACAGACTCAGAACAGTTCCAAGTATGACCAGTATGATCTCCAAAAATTTGGAAGCACTGACTAATGACTATTGGTTTAGGCTAAAGACATGAGTAGCTCAATATCACAGTGCTGCAGTATGTGTATTTGTGTGTATTAATTAGACAATAGCCTTTATATGAAAGGTGAATCAAATAGATCAAATATCACAGAAAATTGGAGATCACAAAGTAGAGACAGCCATTAGATTAAATGGCCCCCCTATATAATTAACAGAATAATCATGTTTTAACAAATGAGCACTCAACAAACGATTGTGACTATAACCTCGCCAGGAAAGTGTGCACTGGGGTTATAGCCCTACTGAACAGTAGGGGGCTTCCTTTTTGTATAATTGTTTTTATTATAAATAACCTCTTGTGGCCCCTTGACTGACGACATCATCCCAGTGGTCTACCTTGTCTATGAGTAGCTCTGCCTCACTCACAACACCTTACCTGCATAGTATCAGTGATCATTCTATTACTTGAATATAGTGCTATGAACTCTGTTTACAAGATGCTGTCAACTTTTGGGAGACACAGTGTTGTCTTTAAAAGGCTGCTTGGTATGTTCAATTCATCCACCTGGTATATCCAGTTATTCACACACTGAAAACGTACAAAAACATGAAACCTGCTGTTGCTTTTTTATACTGTATATGCCTTAATTCATATGTTTGGCAATCATGATTAAAGGATGTTTATATACATTTTTGGTCAGTGAAGGTTTTTTTTGTTTCTTTCTTTCTTTCTTCAGGATATTTGTGTTTCAACAGCATGTTGACCATTGGCTTTTTAAATGTTTGAAAAATAACTGTGTGAAAAACAGTTTTATGTGATGAAGTGTAACACCTTGCATATGACAGGCAAACATCTGTCCTCTGCAAGGTACAAGTGATTTATAGGGTCCTGTTGGAAAACGGTTAGAAGATGATACTAATAGTAATAATACAAGACAAAAATATTTCAGTTAATTCATATTAATGAACAATCTGTCAGTCATTCAAAATAATACATGATTATTTGACATGGTTGAATTTAGAAGTTCGGTTTAAGTGTGTTGCTCTTTGCTTACTTGATAGTAGTAATCAAGGTAATTAATACTAACTAAAATTAAACTAAAATGAAAACTAGACTTGAAAAAAATAATAAAAAAAGATTTAAAAAAATAAGTGAAACGATTTTGTGAACTTGCAAAAGTAACTTTGTTTAAATTCAGCATTAATGTTAATTTGGTTAAAAAAATTTGTTATCATAACCTACCTGAGGCCTTCATGTACGGTGGCCCTGAGAGGCCAAGCGGACTGCAACTTAAAAAAAAACACCAGCAATAAGAAAAAAGGTTGCAAAAGCACACAGAACACAACGGAAATAGGGAAAACAACAATGGAAATAGGAAAAAACAAAACAGAAAAAGGAAAAACGACAACAGAAATAGGAAAACTGAAAGCAGTAATAATAAATTCCTGCAACTGGTGCGTCGGGTTATTGTCTCCCCAGAAACACTTCCCTTGTGCTTTTGGAAGTCTGTTTTCTGTTTTCGCTTTTCCTATTTCCCTTGTCGCTTTTGCAGCGTTTTCTTTTTATTGCTGGTGTTTTCTTAAGTTGCAGTCCGTTTGGCCTCTCAGGGCCACCATATTCATGGCTGTGGTTAACAAGGACTGTCCAAAACATCACGTTCAGCACATTCCCTCCATGTGCTAACATAATGCTTTCAAAATTAACATTTTCAAACTATAGGAAGTAAATTTAAATAAGTAAACCCACGCTGGAAACTAAATGAAAATCAGTTATATTAGAATAAAAAAAATCAAAACTAAATTACAAAATACTCAGAAAACACAAAACTATAATAACTCTGGTAGTAATAGCAGACGTAGCAGTACTAGTGGTAGTAGTAGTAATAGTAGTAGTGGTTAACTTTTACTGCAGTTCCACCTCCAACCAGCATGAGGTGCTAAGAACTCGGGCGCCTTTATCATCACTTCCTCTTTGAAAACAAAATGGGTGGCGCCAAAGCTTGACAACAAAGCGGCTGTTTGCTGCCTGTAACGGTCGTACAGTTATTCTTTATGTAAACTACGTTTCTTTACCTTGACATCTTCGTCAAAACTCAGCTGAGCAGCGGCGGGAAGGAGAGTTTTCCCATTTTGAATAAAACTTTTTTTTCACTTCCCTGCTGTACAAATGTCAACATGGCTGCGAAGACTGACCAACTTCTCATCGTTCTGTCCATTCTGGAAGGTGAGCGATTTAAAGAGCTGGATATCCTCCGATAACCCTCCTACATTGGAGCTACCAGCCATGTTTGCTTATACGTGACGTGTTTGACTCGTTGGTACCACAACTGCAGCCGTTTAACGGGTGTTGTTAGTCCCATGGGGAAAAGCCGAACCTGTTGCTGCTGCAAGTGTTGGTGGTGATCTCAGGTCGGTGAATTAAATCCAGGCTGAGGAGGCATTAAGTGTTTGCTGTTCGAATGACACGCCCTAAGCTGGTGAAGCAGCTATTCCTGTCACTGGGGACAGTATAGAAGCCACGTTAATGTCATTTATGCTGAGAAAGCTTCTTACACCTATGACTTTCTATGTCATCGTTGAATTTGCAAGTCATCACATTGTGTTGGTGTTTTGATGAATTCAGGCTTTCAGAGATAATGCATCAGTATTCTGATTTGTGGCTCAGCACACAGCAGATAGGGTGGCCAGGTGCAACACCCCATGTGTGATTTCACTGCTTTCTGTCTCTTGTTCACCTGTTTGGCCTTTGTTGGCCTTTATATTATTTCTTTAAACTGTTCTTTTTATAAGGTGGAGTAGTTATACAGCATACATCTTTAGTGACATTCACAAACAAGAATTGAATGCAAGAGTTTTAAATTATTTCGAATTAAAAGGCCAAATTTACCATGACATTAATGGCCAGCTCAATTAACGAAAAAGTCATAGTCACATATTGATTTATACTGACGTCATGATCATTTAATACAGCTACTTAGATGGTAAAAAGTAAATGGACTGATTCTTATATAGTGCTTCTCTGCTGTGTACATCAAAACCTTTTTGATGTACATAATAGAAAGTGGGACAAAGTAGAGAATTGATCAGCATCTGTGTAACCAGTGTGTCGGAAACACTTTGTGTCAATCCCTAGGTCGTCACTTCCCCAAGAGTCCTCGGCTCAGTCTGGTGGTTCAGGCGAGCTTTGACGGGGAGCAGCTGGCCACGGATCCTGTAGAGCACCGAGAGCAACCGCAGTTCAGCACCGAGCTGGCCTGGGAGCTTGACCGCAGGACGCTGCACCAGCACAGGTTAGATATCATGTGTTTTTGAAACTTTTTAATCACATCCTGGGCTCTATGAGTAATTTAATATTTTTGATCTCATGATACAGCTGTTATTTTCATCATAGATTTATACAAAAGGTCTTTGTCGTTGGATACATTTTTCCAGCCCTGTCCATGTCTATCTTTTATATTGTCTGTTCTGTCAATACACAACTTGACTCCACCCACTGTGTTTAGCTGCGATGCTTCTTTGCTACATGCTTGTAAACAGTGGAAGCATAGCACATTCTACTGGATTTACTATGTGATGACGCGACTGTTTTTTTTTTAAAATTATGTTGTTGAGGTTAAAGTTGTGGTAATATTGTAAAAATCTAATTATTATTATCTAATTATTTAATTAAGAACCACAAAATACTAATATTAGAACAATTTCCATTAAATTACAGTAGGTTGAAAAGATTGACTGTAGAGCTGCAACCACATGCCTCCATAGACTGTATGTAAAAGATGGACATAGCCAAGTACATGTAGAGTTACTTGGAACTGCAACCTTGGAAGAAAAATAACACCAACCAGGGACCAAAAAAGGTTTTTGATGTCTGTACCTAATGCTCTGCCTCTTCACAACTGTACAGAGGCTGATTATTGTTATTAATTTTCCATAATTCACATGTTTGGACTTTCTTAAGACTTAAGTCAAAGAGGTTTCTGTTGAGCTGTAACAAATGTTTATTTGGCTAGTTCATGATTCCCTGGTTATTTTCTCATTTAATCGTTTGAGCAACGAGAACAAAACATAATTAGCCAATGTTTCTTTTTTCTTTTTTCGCCTCACCTCCCAAATTGTTACAATAGATAGCTACTCCTCTCTGAGCCTGGCCCTGGTGGAGGTCTTTTCCTGTTGAAAGGAAGTTCTTCCTTCCCTGTGTCCCCAGGTGTTCGATCACAGCAGTTTGTCTGACTGTTTGGATGTTCTTTCTAATACTTTTGATTTGTTAGGCAGCTACCTTTTGAAGTATTACAGAAAACAAATTTTCTCTCAAACCACAAAAAAACCTTTCTAAAGTAGGGTTGTGAAAATGTTAGCCGAGTCACACTAATGCCTCTTGATGGCCTTGTCTCTTCAGACTGCAGCGAACTCCCATCAAGCTTCAGTGTTTTGCTGTTGACCCTGTCAGCAAGAAAAAAGAAAGCGTCGGCTACATTGTCCTTGACCTTCGATCAGTTCAGGAGGTCAAACAGGTGAACGTCTTCTCTGTCTCTCTGTCTGTTCAGAGGTGCGCTGGTAGAAGATTTATTATGCAGGGCTGATGTTCTGATAAATCTGTTGTGTGTATCAGGAGTCACGCTGGTATCCACTGCTCAGCAGTAAGTACACCAAACAGAAACCTTCCCTCCTGCTCAGCATGGTGTTGGAGAATGACAACAAGCCCTCTGAACCTTCACCTGATAGGTTCAAAGCCAAGAAGGCCCCGCCCCGACAAGGTGAGCTCTCCCAGCTCTCTTTCTTTTGTTTTCACCTTCCTTGGTTTTATCTTTTCTCTATTTAACTGTATTACTTGTGTTTGATGGTGATGAGCTGGAACAGTCTACATTTTAATAAACTATTTTTCTTTCTGAAGTCCAGTCGGACTCTGTGCTGAGTCGTCACTGCTGTGCCATATTCCTGCCTTAAAGAAACTTAAAAGAATCAGGGCAAAAGACAAAGCTTGGGATTTTATTTTCCTTTACCATCCTTCTATAAAGTTACTGCTTACTGTTTAGGTTTTGGTCACCCTCAAATATAAAGTGTGAGTAAGAAGAAAAAGGTCCAGATCTTGGCTCAGTTGTAGAGAAAACACTGACTCATGTTTGAAATCTAAGAAGGGAGAATAGTGGGTTGGCAGCATACATGGAGCCTAAATCCAGAGTTTTTAATGTGTAAAATCCGTCTCTATTTAAACCGGGCATACTTTTAACCTCCTCCAGGGTTCTAGATGTGAAAAAAAAATTACTTTTAGAAATTCTTGTCTTTTTTTCTGACAATGACAGACAACTCCAGAGCTTATCCATCATTTTGACAGATTAGTGCACTGATGGAGGATCTGGTGTAACTTTTACTGACATTGTAAAGAACAGTGGTCTGATGGTCTGTCTCTTTCATAACATAATATAGCATTAGTCATGTGTTATGTTAGTCATTACAGGGTCATAGCTGCAGAAGGAGCTCAGATTGTGGGATTTCCGTTCTGTGAAGTGAGCACTTGTAAGATCATAAAGTCGCACATTCAGAAAATTGAATCTCATCATTTCTCTGGGAAAATATTCCCAGTCTATACAGTTGAGCCTCGAGCTGAAGTTCACTTAGTTCATATTTGCCTGTTAAAGTGCACTGACTGCAAGGGCTTTGTGTTTCGGCTGTTACTGCAGGGGGAAAAAATCATAAGGGAGCACTCAGTCTATGTTTCTGTTTACGATTTACTTATGAGGGTGAAGAACTACTATTCTATTACTCATTACATTTAAAACAAATATAATATTTTCACTGAGATTATCACAGTTTATACTTAGTCTAAATGCTATGTGCCGCTTTTTCACAAGATTGCATACACAAGTAGGTAATTCAGAAAGTGAATAAATATATTTTTACTGAGAATGGTTGCAGCTATTGATTATTTTACTAATCGAGTAATCAACTGATTATTCCGTCGATTAATCGAGAAGTCAGATAAGAAATGCTTTTGTTTTATTAATAAGAAATAATAAACATTCAAAAGACAAAAAGCACGTCTTTCAGAATGAACTTTTCATTGTTTTCTATTTTAGAAATTGTAATGCTTTAAAGTTTAACTGCATATAACGTCTGTCAGAAAAAATAAATCCTTTGATTGTATTTATGTGCCATATTAAAACGTAATTTAAAAAATATATATATATATAAATATTAGATATTTTGAATAAATAAATACTCTCAAGTGCAGTCAAAGCTAAATAAAATAAGATATGTAAGCAATTTGTACTCTTGCTTCTTGGAAGGTTTTCTGACATTAATATGAGGCAAGTGTTTGTGTGCTTTTGACAACAAGTTAATGATGTAGACGTAATAATAATTCAGCGTTCTACCTAACAGGTCAGTGGTTCAGAGTTTATTGGTCCACGTACATTTTTATTGGCTTGCTGGGAAAAAAAGCTTTTATTTTTATGAATATTTTTAATTCAGTTTTTAAAAATATGAAAGCAATTTAATTAACACAGTATTTTGTATTATTTCATTATTAATCTGAGGAATTGAAAATGCCCCCCTGTAGACTCACCCTGTGTGCTGCAGGCATCGCGCCACGTAAAATAAGACGTCTGTCGTCAGTCTTCAGGAAGCTGTGTAATTTAAACATCCTTTCAGACCAAGTTAACATTCATCTGCATATTTTAATACAACTTCTGGAGACTTACTGCAGATTTATTTGCTGTGTAAACCAAACGGCAGTGGATGGAGCAGCTACAAAGTTCCTCATGTCAGAGTTTGCTGACCAGGTGGTTTGAAGAAGGACGTTAGCTTTTTCCCAGGGAAGGTTTTAATGGTAATTCCAGGATATTTTGGATGCTAGAAACACGTTTTCTTTCACTCAATCTGAGCTCACCTTCTCAGTCACGGTGGTGTGTGTGTATGTGACAGTGTCATCATCACTGCTGTTGTTGTCTTATCAGTGTTTTTGTTGTGAAAAACTGGGGGCTACATGGTCTTACGTTTTATTCATCCATTGCTCCTAAATAAGGTTCAGTTGCAGGTCTGTTTTTAGTAACAAATGTGAATGAAACACTCGCCTGCTCATCGTTTAACACAAGGGCGTGCTAAAGAGCCGTGCTTTTACCTAAGCATTTAGTTTATTGTTGCAGCCCTAACTCTGAGTCCTTTTTGCTGCCAAGTTACTGTAACAACCTGTTCTGACATCTCAGTTTGTACACTTCAGATCTGAAAATGTGTCTGAGGTGAACATTGCTCTATTTAGAGTTAAACTTCTGTTCACACAGTTCCTGGTTTGCAGCCATGATGTCTTGCTTGTGGTTTTGTACAGTCTCACTTCAGGCTCAGCTCCGGTTCTTGTGTAAGCGTTGCTCTGCTACCAGCAAACATCAGAGAGGAATAATTGGTGGTTTCAGTGAATAAAAATAAAACTTGTGGTTTCTTCACATCTGCAACCTGTAAGATTTTTGTTTTTGCTCTTTTATTTACTGCTTGTTTTGATCTCCTTGTTATGCTGGTGTAGGTTCCTCCTCGGTGACCGATCTACTCCCAGAGAGGCTGGAGGCCATACTGATCCCAGACCAGGGATACCATCAAGTAGGGCCGGCAGATCTTTGCACCGACATGTTTGTCCTTTCTGTCACCGTGGCCTTCGCAACCAAACTAGAGCAGGTAAAGACCGAACTCTGACCCTGATGCCTGTCTGATCACGTCAGACCTAAATGTTGAATTGTTATTGCTTAAGATAATGTAGCCAAAGTGATGTCACACCCACAAATTTCCAGTATCTGGACTAAAGTTTGATAACAGAAAATGGAGAAACACTCTTTTTCTTGGCTCGCTCGTATGTTGTCACTGCTGCATGGGTTGTTTCTGTTTCCACGTGTCAGATAATGATGATAAACCCAGCTGACAGCATCCCCAGGCCTGCTATTTGGGGTCATCTAAAGGCACTCTGGGAGAAGCTGAGAAAAGTATTAAAGAAATAAAAGCACAGCAGTTTTCTCAGAATGACTTCTAAAATATGGATGAAGAATATCACAGGTGGTTATTGTTGTTGAAAGATTATTGCTTCATCTCTTAACTGCTCCTACAGGGACTGCCTCCTTTGGAGTGTCATAATAAGAGAGCAAAGACACTGAGTATCTCACTGCCAAATTAAACCAATCTCTTCTCCAACCATTACAATTAGAATTGTTTTCACATTACACGCTGCGCAGCATTAGTTATAAATCTTAATTAATGTGTAGTTGGGGTGTTTTTATTTTATAGCTTAATGTGGCAGTAATTCTAATCTTGAATGTTTAGTATAACTATTAATTAATGTCATGCATATATTAAACATACTAAAACTAATAAATGAATTGAAAAAACATGGCTATGGTGTCAGGGGCCCAGATTAGCAGTTGCTTTTAAATGTAAAGCCAATCCCTGCTGGCCTACAGCCTCTCCCACAAGATGTCTGCAGGTGGCAATAAGAGCCCTGCAAAGAAACGAGGGAGAGCTGAAGCTGATAACCAAATGACGTCCCAGAAACCCGAAAGCAGAGCGGGTGAGAGAAAACAAAGGAACCTGCAGGCACCCATTAATTGTCCTTCTACTGGTTCACCAATGGGAGCCATTTTCAATTATTTCATGCGCTGTAGATCTTTTGACCAAAAGCTCTCGTTTTTATAGCAAAAATAAAGGCAGAAAAGTAATCGTTTTATCCCCAGAAGCCAAAAATGTAATTAAATGGAAATCCAATTAGTCGACCAGCCCTGCAAAGAAGAAGGGAAGCGCTGCATGGCTCTGATGGCTGATGTGCTCTTCAGTGAAACAGATAAAATAATAAAAAAAACAGAATTCAAGAAGTACTAGCAGGGGTTCTCTATAAACAAATAAATGAATGTCATATTGACAATAACTCACTGTTGAATAGCCTAAATGTAATCAGATTTTTAATTTGAATTGACGACTGTGTTGCAGTGGTTTGCACTGCTACATCACAGCAGCTGTCGAATCCAGCAGCTGTCTT